>NC_045434.1:28544939-28577436 GCF_002776525.5 Piliocolobus tephrosceles | reverse complement strand
GGGGGAGGGAAAGGTTACGGTATGGTCCTTGGATTGAAAAAAATAATAAATATTTTTAAGGTATCAGTTATTCCCTAGTAAATCTATCGGTTCAAAATAATTCTAGTAGCAATAGTTTCATCTTTACAAAATTTTTCTAGACTTTTCCACACAATTATAATAGAACCCCTAAATTTAAAAAAAGTAATAGGAGAGGACTAGAGCCTTGCTAGGTGAGATATTAAAGCAAATTATGAACCCACAAAAGTAAAACACTGTGGAAATGGTACAATAAAGCAGAAAGATATTCAGAAATAGATGGTAGTAGTTACCACATTGTAATATGAGATAAAGGGAACTGGGAAAAAAATTGTTTCAGCATACAAGAAAACAAATTTCAGATAAAGTAAAGAACTGTATAAAATTTTTTATGTATGAAAGTGAAGAGCACTGTGCTAAATACTTACTTTTAAAAAATCTAAATGTACAGATTTCACAACCATACTGACTAAAACTTCTATATATTTAAAATAATAAATCCAGAATATAAATAGCCAGAAGTACAGAAACTTTATCCTAGTCACTTTTATATCCTCAGGGCCACAAACAGTGCCTGCTGCATTATAGATTTACAAATAATTTACTTTTGTCAAATGACAGGACTCGAGTGTATCCTTTGAATCAAACTTAAGACAGATTTTATAACCTTATAAAAATAGTTTAAAATATCTATGATTTCTCCAGATGTCAGCTGGGATTCTGACAGGGATTGCATTGAATCTGTAGATCAGTTTTTAAGGTATTGCCATCTTAACATTGTTACATCTTCCAGTCATTGAGCATGGAATGTTTTTCCAAATATTTAGATCTTCTCTAATTTCTTTCAACAATAATTTATAGCTTCCATAGCATAAGTTTTTCATTTCTTTTGTTAAACTGATTCCTAAGTGGTATACTCTTTTTGTTATATAGATAAGGGATTCCTATGTTGCCCAGGCTGGTCTCTAATGCCTGGCCTTACCTTCTTATGCGCCAGGACAACAGGCATGAGCCACCACACCTCCCCCTAAGCGGTATACTCTTTTTGATGCTATTATAAACTGCATTATTTTCTTAACTTCATTTTTGGATTGTTCATCACAAGTGTATAGAAGTACAATTGATGAGAAGTGGCCAAGATGGCGGACTAGAAGCAGCTAGCATGTGGGGCTCTCACAGAGAGGAACAGAAGGGGCGAGTAAATACAGCACGTTCAACTGAAACATCCAGGTACTTGCATTGGTACTAATCAAGGAAACAACTTGACCCATGGAGAACAGAGAAAACCAAGACAGGACAATGGCCCACCTGGGAACAACACAGAGCCAGAGGAACCTCCCCGACTCAGGGAAGCGGTGAGTAAATGAAGGACCCCAGGGATCAATGCTTCTCCCACGGATCTTTGCAATCCTTAGTTCAGCCTTAGATACCCAGGCTTTCCAGGCTTCCCAGGAAAAGCAGCTGCAACTATGGCAAAGCAGGAAGTTAAACCCCCTACATAGCCCTAGGAAAGAGGCTGAATCCAGGGGGCTAAGAAGTGACTGTCTGCAGGCCCCACTTGCACAGCACCTCACAGGATATGACCTACTGGCTTGGAAATCCAGCCAGCCACTGGTAGCAGCATTGCACCTCCCTGGATGGAGCTCTGCGGGGAGGGGCAGGCTACCAGCTTTGCTGTTTGGGTGACTTCGCCATTCCGGCCTTCAGACTTTGGAGAGTTCAAACTGACCAGGGGCAGAAGGGATCTCCCCAGCACAGCACGGCTATTCTACAAAAACGTGGCCAAGCTGCTTTTCTAAGCAACCTGGTCCCTGATGCTGTTCCTCCTCACCGGGTGGAACTTTTTACCAGAGCCTGCAGTCACCCACACCTGTATTCTGCAGCCCACAGAGATTTGAAACCTCACTGGGACAGAGCTCCCAGAGGGAGGCGTGGGCCACCACCTTTGCTATTTGGATGACTTAGCCATTCCAGACTTCAGCTTTGGAGAGCCCAAGCCAACTGGGGCAAAAGCTGTCCTTCAGCACAGCACAGCTGCTCTATAAAAATGTGGCCAGACCACTCTCTTAAGAGGATCCCCAGTGCTGTTTCTCCTCACAGGGTGGGACCTCCCAACTGGGGTCTTCTGCCAGCTCAGCTGGTGTTTTCTGGCCAACAGAGACTTGAAACTTCGCTGGAATGGAGCTCCTAGAGGGAGGGCTGAGCTGCCATCTTTGCTGTAGCCATCCAGCCTTAGGGCTTTGGAGAATCCAAGCTGACTAGGGATGGAAGCGGTCCCCCAGCACAGCATAGCTGCTCTCCAAAAACATGGCCAGACTGCTTTTTTAAGCAGGTCCCCAGTCCCCTTCCTCCTTGCTGGGCAGGACTCCCCAACTGGGGTCTCCAGCCATCCTCACCAGTGCTCTGTTTGGGTGACTTTGCTGTTCCAGGCTTCAAACTTTGGAAAGTCCGAGACAACCAGGGACTGAAGGGACCCCCAGCACAGCACAGCTGCCCTACAGAAACATGGCCGGACTGCTTTTTTAAGTGTGTCCCTAGTCCTGTTCCTCACCACCAGGTGGGACTTCCTGACCAGGGCCTCTAGCTATCCCCACTGGTGTTCTCTGGCTGACACAGGTTTCAAACCACACTGGGACAGAGCTCCCAGAGGGAAAGTCAGGCTGCCATCTTTGCTGTTTGGGCAGCATAACCATTCCAGCCTTCAGGCTTTGGAGTGTCAGGGGCAACCGGGGGCTGAAGCAGACGCCCCAGCAGAGCACAGCTGCTCTATGAAAACATAGCCAGATTGCTTTTCTAAGCAGGTCTCCAATCCCATTCTTCCTTCCTGAAATGGACCTCCCAACCAGGGTCTCCAGCCACCTCCTACAGGGTTTGGGCTGGCAACAGGTCTGTACCTCCCTGGGATGGAGCTCCCAGAGGGAGGGGCAGGCTGCCATCATGGCTGGTTTGCAGCCTTCACTGGTGATACCTCCAGGTACTAGAAAATTCAAGGCGACTAGGGACCAGAGCAGGTAGCAAGCATACCACAACAGCTCTATGAAAAAGCAGCCAGACTGTTAGATGGGTGCCCATTCCCGTATCTCCTCACCAGGAAGCTATCAAGCCAGCCACCCCGCACCAGAGCTATCAAGCCAGTAGCAGCTTGGCAATTCCCTGGACAAAGCCTCCAGGAGCAACTAAAAGCCTCTCTGCCACTGCCTCTGCAGTGGAACTACTCTTGCTACCCTCAGACTAATGAAGAAGCAAAGATCCTAAGTGCCTTATTCACACCTCCAACAAGCTGCAATTGACCCAAGGAGGAAGGCCAGACTGTCTCACATGGGTCCCACACACCCTCCACTGCTCATCACCAGACAGGGAACCCCTGGCTTGGGCCCATAGCACAGACCCTCCATCCTGGGCTGATTGCACTAAGCGATTGCGGACCTGCATCTCTCTGGGATGGAGTCCCCAGGAGCCAAGCAAAAGATCCTTGGCCACAATCACTACTAAGGTCCCTTCCTCCACTGCCTCCAAGTGGAGGAGGGAACACAAGTACTGAGATCACACCAGAGTGGCAGTGAGCAGCCCAGGAGTGCCAAGCCACAATCTATAGCCAGCACTCAAGAGGGAGAGGAAGCCCCCCTTTCAGAGTGTTGAGAGGGAACACAGCTGCAACTGTGAGGAAATACAAGGGAGCCACATAACTGAGCAAAAGTCTACCAACTGATTAATTAGCCTAAGTGCCACCTACTGGATCACACCCCAAAGCTTCAACACCAAAAATACCTCACTAACATACCCAAGCCTGAAACCGGAGATAATAAGTGAGCTTCAAATAAAGACCCTGCACAAAGCCTTGGCTTGGTGAAAAAATCCAGAAAAGTCTATCAACTGTACTCAATCTACACTGCAGTTAAAGGAATACCCCACATGCAGAGATGAGAAAGAACCAAAGCAAGAACTCCAGTAATTCAAATGGCCAGAGTATTATATGTCCTCCAAATGATCACACCAGTTCTCCAACATGAGTTCTTAACCAGGCTAAGCTGGCTGAAATGACAGAAATAGAATTCAGAATATGGACAGGAACGAAGATCACTGAGATTCAGGAGGATGGCAAAACCTAATCCAAGGAAACTAAGAGTTACAATAAAGAACAATATAGCCAGCTCCCTCCATGTTCCTGCAAAAGACATTATCTTGTCCTTTTTTAAGGCTGTATAGTATTCCATGGTGTATATGTACTACATTTTTTTATCCAATCTGTCACTGGTGGGCATTTAGGTAGATTTTATGTCTTTGCTATTGTGAATAGTGCTGCAATGAACATTCATATGTGTGTGTCTTTATGGAGGCTATATTGTCCTTGACAAACTAACACAGGAACAAAAAACCAAATATTGCATGTTCTCACTTACAAGTGGGAGCTAAATGATGATAATTTTTGAACACAAAGAAGGAAACAATAGACACTGGGGTCTACTTGAAGGTGGAGAGTGGGAAGAGGGAGAGGGGCAGAAAAGATAACTACCGAGCACCGGGCTTACTGAACTTAAAACCTGGGTGATGAAATAATCTGTACAACAAACCCCCATGACATGGGTTTATCTATGTGACAGACCTTCACACGCACCCCCAAACCTAAAATAAAAGTTTAAAAAAAAACTGATTGTTGTGTATGATAGTGTATCCTGAAATCTTGCTAACATAGTTTAGTAGTTCTAACAGTTTTTTAGTGGACTCTTTCACATGTATAGTTTTTCTATACATATGATCACATCATCTTCA
Organism: Piliocolobus tephrosceles; assembly: GCF_002776525.5. Classification (NCBI taxonomy): domain Eukaryota; kingdom Metazoa; phylum Chordata; class Mammalia; order Primates; family Cercopithecidae; genus Piliocolobus; species Piliocolobus tephrosceles. The sequence continues at coordinate 28,572,648 of NC_045434.1, read as the reverse complement.
AATAGAGATAATTTTACATCTTCTTTTCCAGCGTAGATGCCTTTTATTTCTTTCTTTCCCCAGCTGTCCTGGTTAGAACCTACCATACAATGTTGAATAAGAGTGACAAGAGCAGACATCCTTGTATTATTACTGATTTTAGACAAAAAGCATCCAGTCTGTCACCATTAAGTATGATGTTAGCTCTGTGGTTTTCATATATGCCCTTTATCAGGTTGAGGAAGTTCCTTCCCCTTTATTTACTAAGAGTTTTATCAGGAATGCATGTTGGATTTTCTCAAATACTTTTTCTGAATCTATTGAGGTAATCCTATGATTTTTTTTTTCATTCTACTGATATGATTTTCAGATGTTAAACCAATCTTACATTCCTGGGATAAAACAAGCGGATTCTAAAATTCATATTGAACTTCAAGGGATCCAGGATAGCCAAAACAATCCTGAAAAAAAAACAAAGTAGAAGGACTCACAATTCTCAATTTTGAAACTTACCACAAAGCAAGGGTAATTAAGAGAGTACACTATTAGCACAAGGATAAACATAAACATCAGTCGAATAGAACTGAGAGTCCAAAAATAAACCTATGTATCTATGGTCAACAGATTTTCGACAAAGGTGCCAGGATCCTACAGTGAGGAAAGAATAGTCTTTTTAACAAATTGTGCTGGGACTGCTGGATATTCACGCAGAAAATGAAATTGGACACTTACTGTATAAAATAATTAATTCAAAATGGATCAAAGCACAAACAAATGGAAAGACATCCCATGCTCACAGATTAGAAGAATCAATATGGTTAAAATGACTATACTGCCCAAAGCAATCTACAGATTCTATGCAATTCCTATCAAATGACCAACATCATCTTTCACAGAATTAGAAAAAACAATACTAAAATTCATAGGGAACCAAAAGAGAGCCCAAATAGCCAAAGCAATCCTAAGCAAAAAGAACAAAGCCAGAGGCATCACATTACCCAACTTCAAACTACTCTATACTAAACTATACAAGGCTATAGTAACCAAAACATTATGGTACTTGTATGAAAATAGACACATAGATCAGTGTAAAAGAACAGAGAACTCAGAAGTAAAGCCACATATTTTCAACCAACATGTATTCGACAAAGTCAACAAAAAACAATGAGGAAAGAAAATCCTATTCAATAAATGGTGCTGGGAAAACTGCCTAACCATATGCAGAAGAAAATAACTGGACCCCTATCTCTCACCACATCCAAAAATTAACTCATGATGGATTAAAGACTTAAATGTAAGTCCTCAAACTATAAAAATTCTAGAAAAAAACCTAGGAAAAACTTCTCCGGACATCAGTCCAAGAAAAGAACTTCTCACTAAGACCCCAAAAGCAATGCAACAAAAACAAAAATAGACAAATGGGACTTAAATAAACTAAAGACATTATGCACTGGAAAAGAAACTATCAACAGAGTAAACAGACAATCTACAGGATGAGAGAAAATTTTTGCAACCTATGCATCCAATAAAGGACTAATATCCATAATCTATAAGGACTTTAAACAAATCGACAAGAAAAAAACAAATAACCCCATTAAAAAGTGGGCAAAGGGTCGGGTGTGGTGGCTCATACCTGTAATCCCAGCACCTTGGGAGGCCAAGGTGGGTGGATCACCTGAGGTCAGGAGTTCAAGACCAGCCTGGCCAACATGGTGAAACCCCATCTCTACTAAAAATACAAAAAATTAGCTGGGCAGGATAGTGGGCACTGTGATCCCAGCTACTTGGGAGGCTGAGGCAGGAGAATCACTTGAACCCAGGAGGCAGACGTTACAGTGAGCCAAGATCCCGCCACTGCACTCCAGCCTGGGCAACAAGAGTGAGACTCTATCTCAAAAAGGAAAAAAAAAAAAAAAAATAAGTGTGCAAAGGATGGAAACAGTTCTCAAAAGAAAACATAAAAGCAGTCAACAAACATAAGAAAAAAAAATGCTCAACATAATCATCAAAGAAATACAGATCAAAACCACAATAAGATATCATCTCATACCAGTCAGAATGGCTATTGATATGGTTAGGCTTTGTGTCCCCAGCCAAATCTCATCTTGAATTGTAATCCTCATAATCTTCACAATCCCCACATGTCAAAGGAGAGACTAGGTGGAGGTAATTAATGCAGGGCAGTTTCCCCCATGCTGTTCTCATGATACTAAGAGAGTTCTCATGAAATCTGATAGTTTTAAGGGGCTCCTCCCACTTTGCTTGGCTCTTCTCCTTCCTGCCACCTTGTGAAGAAGGTGCCATGCTTCCCCTTTGCCTTCCACCATGATTGTAAGTTTCCTGAGACCTCCCCAGCCATGCTGAACTGTGAGTTAATTAAACCTCTTTCTTTTATAAAATACCCAGCCTTGGGCAGTTCTTTACAGCAGTGTGAAAATAGACTAATACAGCTATTATTAAAAAGTCAAAAATAACACATTATGGCAGGGCTGCAGAGGAAAGGGAACACTTATAAACTATTGGTGGGAATGTAAATCAGTTCAACCCCTATGGAAAACAGTGTAGAGAGTTCTCAAATAACTAAAAATAGAACTACCATTTGACCCAGCAATCCCACTACTGGGTAGCTACCCAAAGGAAAAGAAATTATTATTTCAAAAAGATGCCTATACTTGTATGTTTACTGCAGCACTATTCACAATACCAAAATCATGGAATCAATCTAAGTCCACCAACACTTGATTGGATAAAGAAAATAGGGGACACATACATCAAGGAATACTATGCAGCCATAAAAAAGAATGAAATCATGTCCTTCACAGGAACATGGACTGAGCTGGAGGCCATTATTCTAAGAGAAATAACAGAAATAGGAAATAAAATACCACACATTCACAGTTATAAGTGTGAACTAAACAGTGGGTAACATGGACATAAAGATGGGAAAAACAGACGCAAAGAACTCCAAAAAGGGGAAAAGTGGAAGAGGGGTGAAGGCTGAAATGCTACCTATTGGGGACTATGTTTAATATTTGGTTGATAGTTTCACTAGAAACTCAAACCTCAGCATTACACATTATGCAATATAACAAACCTCCACCTATCCCCAAATCTAAAATGAAATTTCAAATTTAAAAATTAGTAATTTAAAAAAATGGATCAAAGACCTAAGTGTAAGATCAAAACTATAAACCTCCTAGAAGAAAACATAGAATAAACTTTTATAACCTTGGTTTTGGCAAAGGATTCTTAGATATATACAAAAATAATGAGAAATGAAAGAAAGAGTAGATAAATTGGACTTCACCAAAATAAAAAATCTTTTGCTTCAAAGGACACTGTCAAGAAAATGAAACAGGCCTATAAAATAGAAAAAAAAATGCAAATCAAATATCTGATATTAGACTTGTATCTAATATATATCTGTTACAATTCAGTAATACAAAGGCAAATAACCAAATTTAAAACTGGGCAAAGGAAATGAATACACAGTTATCTAAATAAGATATACAAATGATCATTAAGCACATGAAAAGATGCTCAGTATCCTTAGTCACTAGGAAAATGCAAGTCAAAACCACAATGAGATATCACTTCTTACCCACAAGGGTTAGCAAGGATATAGAAAAACTGTAACCCTCATACACTGCTGGTAGGAATGTAAAATGGGGCAGCTGCTTTGAAAACAGTCTGTCAGTTCCTTAAACAATTAAACATACAGTTACTACATGGCCCAGTAATTATACTCAGGTATATTTCTAAGAGAAATGAAAACACATGTCCACGCAGAAACATGTACATGAATGTTGATAGCAACATTATTCATAAGAACCAAAGGGTGGAAACAACTCAAATGCTCCTCAGTTAATGGACAAACAAAGTGTGATCTATCCAGACAATGAAATATGTTAGGCCATAAAAAGAAATGAAGCTCTAATACATGTTACAACATGTATGAACCTTGAAGATTATTCCAAGCAAGAAAAGCCTATTACAAAAGAACACATATTAAATGATTCCATTCATATGACATGTCCAGAATAGGGAAATCCATAGAGACAGAACATAGGTTAGTAGTGCCTAAGCTGGAGTGGTGGGGAAAGGTGTTATGAAAAGGGGTGACAGCAGAAACATGCAGGCTTTCTTTTCGGAGTGATCAAAACAGTTCTAAAGCTGATTGTGGAGATGGTTGCACATATCTGTGAAAAAACTAAAACCTATTGATCTATTTGGTCAAGTTATATGGTATGTAAATGGTATCTTTAACAAGCTGTTAAAAATATTTACAATTTATGACAGATGATTTTTATGAGGTGCTTCAGCCTTAAGCATTCAAAGAAATTGATAGGAAAAGTAATAAAATCCCCAAAAAGAAATGGGGAAAAAGAAAAATGGCCAATTCATAAGAGAAGAAATACAAATGGCAAATAAACCTGAAAAAAAAAAAAATTCAACATCAGCAGTTGCTGAAATAAAACGAAAATAAAAACAAGCATCATTTACCTATCAAATTATCATGGTGTAAGAGAGAGGAGCAAGCATAGCACAGTGTAAATATAGATACGCACATACACATCCATACAGATATTATATGGTTATTGAATTTGTAAGTTAATCCCCAAGTGCACGTGCACACACACACACACACACACACAAGCATACCAAAGGAGTATTAGTGGTTGTGCTGTACTGTAAAATTATATAGATGGATTACAATGAGTAATAAAAAAATTTTTAAGTAGGTATTTTAAAAAATCCATGAAACTATCCCCTTTAATGTAATCAAAGGAATGAAAAGATCAATGAAGAAGGCAGCATTCTGGAGAGAAATGTGGGCAGCTGCTCACAGTGGGATGATCACAAACACGTTTCTATTGGAACAACCCCACACCTACGAAGGCAAAAGGTGCCACAGGATATGCCCATCCATGTGGTAGACATCTTCATTCATTACCTGCTTTAGAGGTAACAAGCTGCAGCACAAGAGGTCGTCTTGTTACAATGCCCGACCCTCGAGGAAGAAAGTCCCTAAAAAAAGTAAGAAATATAGATTAAGTCATGAAGGAATTCTGATCACCTATACATTCATAAACCAAGTTCCACAGCAATTCTCCTAATTCCCAACCTTTCAATATATCATTTATCCAAAAAATGATAGGCCCATCTTAATAAAAGAAGTGTTTTCAAAGTTAAAAAAAAGGAGGGCCTTATATTGATTGCATAGAAATCCATGTATATTATCATAATGACCTCATTGGAATATGCCATTCATTCATCTAGCTGAAATTTATAAAAGTTTCCACTTAGTTTCTGTGTATTATCAATTAATTTTGATTTTCAGAGAATCAGCATTAAAGAAAATATTTGATACTGAAATTAATTCTTAAACTCTTTTTGATAATTAAAAAACCCAGTACGCTCTTTGGCCTCAAGATCAATATTAGCACCGTCAAATACTGACCATTACTAAAGGTACATTAGATTGTATCCTCTAAATATACTGACATTTTTCTCCAATAAAAGGAAACGAGGCCGGGCACAGTGGTCCACACCTGTAATCCCAGCACTCTGGGAGGCCGAGGCTGGTGAATCGCTTGAGCCCAGGAGTTTGAGACCAGCCTGGACAATGTAGCAAAAACCCAGCTCTACAAAAAAAAAAAAAAAAAAACCTACAAAAATTAGCCAGCCAGCCAGACATGGTGGTTGGGCCTCTAGTCCCAGTTACTCAGAAGGCTGAGATGGGAGGATCACTTGAGCCTGGGAGGCGGAGTTGCAGTGAGTCAAGGTCACACCTCTGCACTCCAGCCTGTACAACAGAGTGAGACTCTTGTCTAAAAAAAAGGACACATAAAACGTGGGATCAAGCAGAAACAGATATTTCGTCTGTAGAAATTAACAGCAGAAAACAAACACTGCAACTTGAGTTTTGTTTGTTCTCATTCCATTTGTTTTTATTCCTGATAAATGGAGGTTTTGATAAAGTTCATATTTCAAATGGCATATTAATAAACACTAAGCCAATAAAACTGCAGCAAAGAGAGTACTACATAACATTACATCTGCAATGCAACATAAATTATTCCTGATTCTTCAACATCAAAGAATTCATAAACATACCTATAGCACAGTTTTTAAACACATTTAGAATGTCTCACAACTTTTAGAGGAATCATCACAGAATTCCACTCAAAATAAACTTTTCACTCAATGGCAGTGTTTCTCAAAATGTGGTTCCAGGCCCACCAGAAAGTGTTATAACCACAGACACCCAGGACTACTCCTGAAGCTACAGATTAATTATATTCAGGGGAAGGCATGCAGCATTTGTACTCTTAACAAGCTCCCAGATGTTTCTGATGCTCACCAAGGTTTGAAAACCACTGGCCTCAAGTCAGGATATGTTACTCAACAATTCAGTGGGCGATAACAATTCACGTGGCATACTATGAGTTTTGTAGGAAATTTGGCAGAACAGAGCTTCAACACAGATGGGATTTCAATGAACAGCAGCTTATAAAATAGGCAAAGGACAGTGAGAATGCTCCAAAACCCAAGCGTTTAGCTGCACTGGTAGTTTGGAATGGAGAGTCAAAAAGATAGAATCAAGCCAAATTTCTCCCACTACAACTAATTTATTTGGCAAGTGCTACTGTATGTTCTGACAGAGGAAATAGTACTGAACAACCTTGAGTTAATGACTTTTCTCATTGACTTCAAGGACCAAAGTTCATTTAGAATGTCAGTGTATATGACTACAATAGAAAATAGTGAAATTACAGATTTGCACGTGCTTTTGAAAATGCCACTGAAATAGCATTATTTATTCATCGAAAAAAATTCACTGAGAAATTAAGAAGTGCTAGGGAGATGCTGTGGGCATGGACTCATGCTGGGTAGACACCAGGAATTTGGAACCTAATGGGAACAAAACATATTCATGAAAACCATTAAAGAAGGGAAGATAAACTACATTGGAGTTCAGAAAAGAGAAAGAACAATACTCTCCTTATAATGATGATTTGAATAGATTTAAATACATATAACTAAATACACTTTTAATATTCTTCATGTGCTGCATTAGAATAACTGCTAGTTTAGATAGCTTCAACAATCATTTAAAATTTAATCAAAATAAACAAAGTATCTACTTTGTTTTGTTTGTTTTATTTTTAACCAAAAAGGAAGAGGTTAATTTGAGAATCAAAATGAATTGAGGGAGGGAAAAAAGCAAAACTCCAGAGTAAAGAGCTAGACGGCACCATGGAATACTATCCAGCCATAAAGAAGGATGAGTTTATGTCCTTTGCAGGGACATGAATGAAGCTGGAAACCATCATTCTCAGCAAACTAACACAAGAACAGAAAACCAAACACCGCATGTTCTCACTCATGAGTGGGAGCTGAACAGTGAGAACACATGGACACAGGGAGAGGAATATCACACATCAGGGCCTGTCAGGGAGTGGAGGGTCAGGGGAGGGACAGCATTAGGAGAAATACCTAATGTAGATGACGGGTTAATGGGTGCAGCAAACCACCATGGCACATGTATACCTATGTAACAAACCTGCACGTTCTGCATATGTATCCCAGAACTTTAAAGTACAATAATAATAATAATAAAAATTTAAGTCAGGATATAACAATAAAAGGAGCTGGAGGGCATCTGTTTGAGCCATGAGGACCATGAGTGAAATTTCAGGATGTATAAAATGCCAAGGAAAAATGATGAATGGCCTGAATAATGCCATTTAACAAGTCAATAAAATATTTTCTTCAAGAAAAAAAAGGCAGAGAAGAAAGGAGAGAAGAAAGAAGAAAAAAAGGTTTAGTCACTCTATACCTTCATGCTGAGACCTGTTTCAATTCATGCTTGTGACCATATATTTAGATGCAGATTTAGTAACAATCCCTGTGAACACTGTTAAAGCAAAATAGAACATATCAAACATTATAAATAGCAAATAATTGTGTGTTGACTAAAAATCCAAAGATACATCTAACATTTTTCTCTACATTTTTTTATTAAGCAAACAGAGCTTTTCATTAAGAGTAATAAATAGATTCTGGTATCTAACCCCTTCTTATTCACTCACAGTTACTAGTTCCCTTCATGGCTCTCACCAGTCCTACCTCTGACAGATACATTCTCACAAAAAGCCAAAAATTTTGATAATCAAATTTTACTATTTGGAAGTCTCTCCTGCTTCACAGGCATCTCTGAAGTACAACAAAGTGCTAAAGAAAAGCTTCTCTCTTCTTAAGAGTGAGCAGCTAATCTGGCCATCCTAAAGATACATCTCCTTCTGATGGCCCAGCACACTCTTGCTGTGCGAACTAAGGAGATGAGTCCTCAAATGAGAAACACAGAACCTTGCTTTGAATATTAGCTCTGCCACTGAATGGGCAAAATTCTCTCAGAATCCATTTCTCTTACTACTAAACTGAGATAATGCTAACTATGGCCCAAGTTGTATGGATCAAATGAAATGCAACATACGTCAACAATTTTAAAATTTTAAAACCCAAGCACCACGGGAAAATGTTACTATTATTTTTGATATAACACAGCCACAGCGTGTTTTCCCTGATATTGTAGTATTCATTTGCCTTGAAAAACTAAGCACCTACACGCAATATTTTAACATTTTGCTACTGGAATTTGAAGATAGGAGCCACAGACCCCACTTGAACTATCCTCTTAGTGTTGATGACCTGCAAGGGTTTGGAAAGCCCTCATGCCTGCCTTCAGCAACAGGGAGCCAAAGCACTGACATGAACAATATTGAATAATTCATTAGCCACTGAGCACCATCATCCAATTGAATTGTATCATTTTCTGTGCAATAGATTTTTCTTCCATAAGCATATTTTATGGGAAAACCTGTAAGCATGTTTTATGGGAAAACATTTTTTAAATTCATGCTGGAAAAATAATGACTATTCCTTTAGTATTACTTTGGATTTAGACTACATATTTTTAATTTATTTTCTAATAAATCTATATAAAAATAAAATATGTATGCCATTTTTCCTGCAAAATGTACCTTCAAAGAGTAACCTGAAAACTCAGTGTTATTAAATTGAGTCTGTTATATGGCCCAGATGCCTTATTTGTGGTTGAACTGTACAGATTTTTAGCCAGAGAGAGTGCTTCCCTCTGGATGCCATATGCCAGCTACAAATCAAATGCCTTTCTTTTCTCTCAACCCATCTCAATAAAGCATTAATCTTCAGTGTTAACAGCTGGTCTTCAGGCAATAAGTCAATGCTCTTTCACAGCTTCCTGACTCCTAGACAAAAAATAGAGTACAATTCCCACACTATGGTTTAAGAACCACCTTGATGACATTTCTTATTGGCTCTTCCAGTAACTGAGTTACCAGGAAATATAGTTATTGCTCCACTAGGAAAAGAATGACTTTTGGAGGCCTGAAAAAGGACAGCACACTAGCTGTATCAACAAAACTCAAAAACATTCTCCCCTGGCAGCAAATAGAGCAACTACAGAGATGGTCTCTTCAATATAGATGTAAATGATTGTTAACCAGATAATCTGTACAGTAAATAAATGTTTAACATCTGCACTTAACTGAAGATGGGAGGCATAACTCATAGTTTCCTAGAAGTTGATTCATGGAGCCAATTTATTCAAAAATAAAGAAGCTCAGCCTTGGAGGAGGACAACATGCAAATAAAAAAATAACTATAATAAGCATAACAGGTACTATGCTTAAGTTTCACACAAGATACGGTATCAACACACAGCAAAGAATATCTATGCTGCTTGGAGGAGCTGCTAGAAACAATATCTGAGAAGAAATATGAGGTAGGATGCATTCCACAGAAAATCAGATGTACGAAGACATGGAAGACCAGAGTGGCACAAAACATCACAGAACTGTAAACATTAAAGAGAGATCAGAATAAGATAGAGAAGAGTCTAGAGAAGGAAGCCAGAAAAGACCTCAGAGGTCTTTACTGGTAGTTTGTGTTTGTCTATTTTCTGTGAGAACAGGAAGGCACTATAGAGTTTTAAGTGATCAGATTTGCATTTCAGAATAATCACTGGGGATTATATAGAGAACGTTGAAAAAGAGAAAGATCAAAGACAGAGTGATGAGTCACTAGTCACTAGCCAGTCTAGGTCATTCAGAAAGAAGATAATAAAGGTCAAGTCCAAGGCAGTAATGGTAGAGATGGAAAGAAGACAAATGGCAGGATTTAATGATTGCTTTGATATGGAATCTCCTTCTGATGCCACTCCTTCTGATGAATCTCCTTCTAATGTAGTGATATGGAAGAGTTAGGATAAATGTCACATTTCTGGTTTGGGTAGCTGGTTGAACAATGGTATCACTAACCAGGACAGGAAATAAAGGAAGATCTGGTTAATATAGTGCTTACCATGTGCCAGCACCAATCTGATAGCTTTATATGCATTAACTTGTTCGATCTCATAACATCCTATGCAGTAGGTACTACTGTTATTCTTACTTCACAGATGAGAAAACAGAAGCACACAAAAGTCAGACAATTTGCACAGGGTCATAAAGCTAGTAAGTGACATACGGGACTCAAATTTAGGGAGTCTAACTCTAGCATTTGTGCTCTTGACCATTTTTATCTACATTGTAAAAGAAATGGGGGAAGAAAATGAGCAGTCCTTATTTGTACACATTGATCTTTACATGCCTGGGGAATACCCAGATTGAAACAACATGCAGACAGTTAGACTGAACAGTTGGTACTCAGGACAAAAGTCTTATCTGGAGACAATAATTTGACAGTCAGCAACAGAGCAGGAAGTTGAAGCCAAAAGAACAGATGAGTAGGAATGGAGTGGAAACAAGTGATTAATATTGACTCTCAGAAATACCAACATTTAATGTGTACCCGAAAGAAGTGGAACTGAGAGAATAGAAAGAGGCTACCAGAGAGGTAAGCCAAACACTAGAACACAAAATCACATTAACCTCTTAAACATCTCCACTAGGTGTCTGAAACCAAACATCTCTACAACTCAATTGATTACAATCTATCCAAATGTTTCTCCACCTTCATTCCCAATCATAATCCATATCATCACCATCCATATACGTCAGCCAAGCCAAGCACCTCGGAATCATCCATCCTCCATCTACCTCTATCCTCATGCTCCAAGTTGGTCAACATGTCCTCCTGATTCTATGTTAATATCTCTTAAATTCACCCTGTCTTGTCTATTTGGATCACCAGTCCAGCTGCCACCAACTCTCATATAAAGTGCTACACTGCTCTCATGACTAATTTCCCTGCATCTAATTTGAGCACCCTCCTATCCAACTTTAACAGGGACATCAGTTCTATCACATCATTACCAGACTTTAAATCATTGAATGACTCCCCATTATCTTTAGCATGAAATCCAAATATTAGTACCACTTACAAAATATTTTATTTCTGACCACTCCCCAACTGAAACCCTACATCAGAGGCATAGAACCCCTTACAACTAATTTAACCTATTATTTCAACAAATGTGCATTATGTGTCTACTACAAGCTAAATGAAGCTTTAGACACTGGAGATATAACAGTAAACAAAGCAGAAATAAAGTCTTGTCCTCTAGTGGAAGTCTCTGTGTGCGTCTGTGCTCTCAGACTCGGTGTCTAGGCACATCCCTATCTCCCTAAATCTTCAACACTCAGCTGTATGTCATCTTCTCTGGGAGTCTTCTCGAGATCCCTCCACCCCCACATGTCTCTACCTAAGCTCTCAACACACATTGTCTGCTCCCTCACCCCCCAGGCACTAAATATTTTTTTACTTTCTACATACCCTTTCAAGAAGATTCATCATTGCTCCACATAGTCATAACATGGAGAGAAAACAATCCTATATCTAATTCACAACTGGCAGACAGCTACAAGGCATTATATGGACCAAAAGAATAGGCAAGATGACTCTCAACTCACCAATAATTTGCTGGGGTCATTTAAATTGATATTATGAACATTTAAGACTCAAACATATTCACCAAATTACAAAATATAGAATACTAGGTGGGCCAATATTATTGACCCTGTCTAATGACATGGAATGGAATTTGAAGAAAATAAAAATTTTTTTAAAATACCAGAACCAATATATTTTTAAAATTTTTTCCTTAAAAACAGAGAAATCTCAGCGAGGCATGGTGGCTCACACCTGCAATCCCAGCACTTTGGGAGGACGAGGTGGGCAGATCACCTGAGGTTGGGAGTTTGAGACAAGCCTGACCAACATGGAGAAACCCCATCTCTACCAAAAATACAAAATTAGCCAGGGGTGGTGGTGGATGCCTGTAATCCCAGCTACTCAGGAGGCTGAGGTAGGAGAATCACTTGAACCCAGGAGGCAGAGGTTGTGGTGAACCGAGATTGTGCCATTGCACTCCAGCCTGGGCGACAAGAGCAAAGCTCCATCTCAAAAACAAAAACAAAAACAAAAAAAACAAAAAACAAAAAAAAAAAACAAACAAACAGAGAAATCTCTTTTAAAACTTAATTTTCAAAGTATTTAATATAATTTTCTGGCCATGCACAGTAGCTTACGTCTGTAATCCCAACAATTTGGGAGGCCAAGGCAGGAGGATCACCTGAGCCCAGGAGTCCCAGACCAGCCTGAGCAACATGGCGAGACTCCCCTCTCTACAAAAAATTTAAAAATTAGCTAGGCGTGGTGGCTTCAGCCTGTGGTCCCAGCTACTCAGGTGCCTGAGGCAGGAGGATTGCTTGAACCCAGGAGGTCGAGGTTGCTGTGAGTCATATTCATGCCACTGCACTTCAGCCTGGGTGACAGAGTGAGACCGTCTTAAAAAAAAAAAAAAAAAAAAATCTGTGCACCATAATAATTCCTGTAGGAGTACTATCTCACAATATTTCAATATACTGATCCAACAAAAAAAGAAACAGAAGGAAAGGGAAACAGGGAAAGAGGGAAAAGAAAGGAGATAGGAAGAGAAAGACAGACAAATCACACTAATACTGCCCACCCCCTGCTCCAAGAAGCACTGAGGTCAAGAATCCAATTCCACACCCTGAACACAATAGTGCTATTAAAATAGCTCTGTACTTTCATGTCCAAATCCGGGAAGTTTGCCAACCATTACAATGCCATTTTAATCACTAGAGGAAGTAATTTTACCAAAATCCACAGATTTAATTGGAAATTTTCTACTGCAGTTTACTTTTTTCTCTAAATTATTGCCATATATTAAGAATATTAGTACTTACAGATTTGTAAAGAATCATATTTTGATGCTGTCAGCTACTCTATAATATGAAGTACTCAACACCATCATAATTTTATTTAAAAAACATACCTACAAATTCAATTGCAGGAAACACTATGCTTTTACTTATTTTTTATTGACATCTTTAAGAATCTCAATATTTTACTTTTATTCACAAAATTCAAAATTTCTAAACAACATAGTTTTATTAAATCTAAATATTCAATAATTAATGGTTCCCACTGAAACATTTAGAATGCAAAAGTTTCTCAGTCAGGGATCCATAAACTGAACAAAGAAGGCAGTTCTCAGTTTACAAATACTAAGTGTTCTCCCCACCAGGAAACATGCTCAAGAACTTAATGCCTTAATATTTAATCAATTTTATTTGCCTATTCACGAAGTCAGTTTGTTCAAGAATTTAAAGCACCAGATGAACAAGTCCTGGCATAAAATACAGGCACTTAGCTTTCACTTTTTCCAAATCACAGATTATATCTTACCCAAGTTGGCTGCCAGGAAAATGAATGGCAAAAAGCCCTAGTAAAAAGATCGCTGGTTGCCTACCTACTATCTATTTTCCCTTTCTTATTAACAGAATCCCAATTTTGCTGGGAATGGCAATGTGCCCAACTTTAATAGACAAATCAATCTGCATTTCCCATCCTCCCTTGCAAATGGGGTGTCCACATGACTAACTTCTACCCAGTAAGATGTAATTAGAGGTTTTGAGTGACATCAGAATAGTTCCTTTAAAAGGATCTGATTTCGTTAATGTGTACCTTTTACCCTTCTTCTTCTTTTGTCTCCCTGTCAGCTATACATGATAGTGGAGCTGCAACAACCACCTTAATACCACAAGGCAATCTTGCAGATGGAAGCTATGTGCTAAGAATGGCAGATCAGAAAAGGACAAAGAGTAGGATAGTGATGACATTATAGGTCACTGGAACTAGCCTTGTAATACCTAGGAAGGAGACAAAGAAAAAGACAGACAGACAGACAGTGCTTTAAGCCAGTGTTTCTCACCCTTCTTTTCATTACGGTTCCCCTAATGAAACTTATTTGATATTTTTCCCCATTAAATGTTCCCCTATTAAGTTTAATATCATAGATACACTATATATCAGTATATGTGCTCTACATACACCTGTGCTTTAAACATAAAAAAAGATTCTTTTTGTCCCCCAAGAACCAATTTTTGCCCAGTTGGGGGCAATATCACCCCAACTGAGAATATGTATTATACATCAACAAAAACTAAAACTCAGGATGCTAAACATTCAGTTCTGTTAGCCACCCCTTCCTGCAGAGTTTCTAAAAGAAATGCATGTGGAAAGGATAAACTGAGCTGGCTTTTGCTGCAAACTTCAATGTATTCCCTTTCCAACCCTGGAAACATGGGCTGGACCACATGGAATCCTCATTTGGCCTTAGGTAAGAGGTAGCCCTAAGGCCTGGTACCAAAGAGGCTCAAAGGCCTCCCTTGCCCCTCTCCATGAAGCCCATACATGAATCTCAGACTTTTCTTTGACACGGCAGTGACTACAAAAGGTCCACCTGTGGAAGATAAACCAGCCAGTGGGAAGAAGCAACAGCAAGAAAACACTTACCCGATGACAAGGGCAGTTCTGGTCTAGGCAGCTCAGGTCAACCCCTTCCCTACTAAGGACTCAGATGAAGAAATGGGGCCCAATTACTGTCCTTGGTCCTGAATATACATTACCAGCTCCTTGGCAGGAGGCTGGAAAAGAAGAGCATCGATAGGGTAGAAGTGAGCTTCCCCAGCCAATAGTGTGCTCTTTTGTTTTCACTATTTTAAGATGTTAGAGGCCGGGCTCGGTGGCTCACACCTGTAATCCCAGTACTTTGGGAGGCCAAGGTGGGCAGATCACCCAAGGTCAGGAGTTCAAGACCAGTTTGGCCAACACAGTAAAACCCTGTCTATACTAAAAATACAAAAATTAGCTGGGCGTAGTGGCACGTGCCTGTAATCCCAGCTATTCAGGAGGCTGAGGCAGGAGAATCGCTTGAACCGGGGAGGTGGAGGTTGCAGTGAGCTGGAGCGCCACTGCACTCCAGCCTGGGCAACACGAGCGAAACTCCATCTCAAAAAAAAAAAAAAAAAAGATGTTAGGGGGAAAATGAGGTATTTAATTGGAAGCCAAGAAAGTGTAGGTTGGTTTCTCCACTAAAACAGAATGGAGCACCACCACAGTCATATTCTGTTTATTTTTTAAAAATGGAATCTGATTTTCCAATTAACCAGGAAGGATTTAAGTGGATTCTTGGATCCAGCTTTTCTCTCACTCTCTGGAAGCCACATCCATGATTCCTCCATGCAAATTTTTTATTCCCAGAACAGCTGACTCCGAAGTGATTCCACACTAATTTCACACTTCTGTGTTGACTCCTCAACCACAGAAGCCCTTATCTAATGCCTTTCTTTACCTAACTCACTCTTAAAGACATGTTGACGCAGCCTCCTGTGGGAAGCATTTCCTGATATGCCGGCATATTTAGATACCCCTACTGTTTATTCGAAAAGTACCAGGAGCCCAACTGAAATCCTCTCCTATGTAAGCTCTCTTAGGACAGGACCACCTTGCTCATTTCTATAAGGCACAGTCTTACAGGCTCATAGTAAGTAGTCAAATATATTAGCTGCTATTATCCTTATCATCATCATTACTATCATTGTCATCATTTTT
Organism: Piliocolobus tephrosceles; assembly: GCF_002776525.5. Taxonomy (NCBI): domain Eukaryota; kingdom Metazoa; phylum Chordata; class Mammalia; order Primates; family Cercopithecidae; genus Piliocolobus; species Piliocolobus tephrosceles. The sequence goes on along the minus strand of NC_045434.1, from coordinate 28,556,703 downwards.
AGTATTGGTAAGTTATTCTGGATTCATTTATTATTTACCTAAATTCATTTCTGAAGCTAATATATCACCATATCAACAAGTAGTGATTATCTCTTGCTAGTCACAGGTAAGCATGTAGCTTCAGGGTAGGCTACATCCAATTTGTCACACTGTTCAGTAGCTCCCCCTTACTTAAAGGAGATATGTCCCAAGACCCCCAGTGGGTGCCTGAAACCACAGATAGTCCCTGACTCTATAATACTAACAGGCAGATAGTATATACTATGTGGATACGTTAGGCAAAGAGATAATTTACATCCCATGTGGGACAAAGCAGAATGGGGAGAGATTTAACTAACTACTCAGAATGACACACAATTTAAAATATAAATTGTGTATTTCTGGAATTTTCCATTTAGTCTTTTCAGACCACAATTGACCATAGGTAACTGAAACAGCAGAGTGTAAAACTTCAGATAAGGGAAGACTACTCTATCTAGATTTTAGGGTGTTAGGAAAAGGAAAATATATCAACGTAAACACTTATAACTTTAACCTTTTAAAGTCATCAGCTACCTAAAGACTTCATTCTCTAAGAGCTCTCACTATTCTGTCTTCCATGAGAAAAGGTTAATGCAAAACATGGAATGAATGTGTAAATCAACAAAAGAGTCAACACACATTCCAACTGCAGCGTGCTCAATTCAAATACAGAATAAAATGAACCCCCTGGCATGCAGAGTATTCTGCGAGCGTGTGGCAAGTGTTATTTCCAGCCACTTAAAAGCACCAGTGAAAAGAGCTCAAATTCATAGAAAAGAAAAGATCTCCATTCCCATGAGGAGAGGCATTTATTAGCACTTAATGGCCCTCTTTCATTGCCTTTCCACTGACGCATCTCTAATTGTTCCAATTCTAATTTCAAGTAACAAAACCAATAATGGTAGAAGTCTATGGTTGAGTGTGTGCATTTTGAAAAGAGGTCTTTGACAGCACAAACCACATACAAAAATATATGACAACACGGGATCTGAGCAGGCAATATGATAGTCAAGAGAGAAGAAGTGGTAAGGAAAGAGCACTAGTCAAGAAACCAGCTTGGGTTTCAGCTGTAACCTCACCACATCATTTGATCTATGAGACTCAGTTTCTACATCTTTAAAATATGAAGACTCAAGAGTATCTTCTGATGCCTCTTCTAATTCTTCACAGAATCTGATTCCACCTCTGACTTTTTTTTTTTTTTTTTTTTTAAGACAGAGTCTCACTCTGTTGCCCAGGCTAGAGTGCAGTGGCACAATCTCGGCTCGGCTCACTGCAACCTCTGCCTCCAGGACTCAAGCAATTCTCCCACCTTAGCCTCCCAAGTAGCTGGGATTACAGGCATGCACCACCATACCTGGGTAATTTTTGTATTTTTAGTAGAGACACTATTTTGGCCAGGCTGGTCTTGAACTCCTGACCACAAGTGATCCACCCACCTCGGCCTCCCAAAGTGCTGACATTACAGGCATGAGCCACAATGCCCAGCCACTACCTCTGTCTTTCTAAATAATCTTAAAGCTTTCTGTTTTCACTTTCATAAATGGGACTGTTAGTATTCAGTTTGAGTTCAGTGACAGCAAAGACTATGTCATTTATTTTCTTCCCACTACTACACATGGCACATAGCAGGTGTTCAAAAATATTCGTTAAAGGGAAGGAAAAAAGGGAGGGAGGAAGAAAAGGAAGGAGGCAGAAAGGCAGGGGAAAGGAAAGATAGAAGGAAGGGAAGCAGGCAAGGAGGGAGGGACAAGCCAAATTTAATATGGCTGTAGCATTACATGTAAGAGGACAATGGTAAAAGATAAGCTCAGAATATATATCTCCTACATTTAAGAAAGATTATATTAGGAAATTTCAAATTTAGAGACTACACTATATTAGAGAATATTATAGAGGTATCAACGTTTTCAGTGCTAAGAAATTAAGATACCAATAAACAAATGTACAATAAGCTATGTAGGATTATATGTTAATTATCATTGTGATACTTTAAAACAATGAAGCATAAATTTTATTATTGAATATTTTTCTTCATTGTATCTAATATCAATAAAGATGGGAAAATAAGCACCAATCAAAAATTAAAATACTGAAATTTGGAAATTAGGGGGGAAAAAAGATAGAAATCTCCTGATCCACTAGATGGAAAAAACCACTTCTAATGTAAGAGTTCTACCATTAGTAAATAATATTAACAAAATATAAGCACTTATAATTATTTAATTACATATTTATGCAACATAATCTATATTACTTTTGTTAATCTGAGCATGAATATGCAAAATGCATTAATAGCTACATGCCAATAACTCAGAAGTATGAGTGACTTTTCAATCATCACCCTCTGCAGTGTACATTTTCAAGAAGTTAAAGCAAAAAATTCATATCTTATCTCCTGAATTAATGGGATTTGAAGAATAGCCCAATATTTTTAAACTATAGGTTGTAACCAATAAATGAGTTGTGAAATAAATTTTGTAGAACTTGACCAACATATTTTCACAATGGAAAAGAAAGGAATGGAATTCAATGGAAAATATATGAGTATAACACACAGAAATGCTAAGTATTTTATAAAACTTTTATTTCCATTTTATATAGATACACGAGGTCACAATAAAATGTATTTCTTGCAATGAGATACAGTCAATGATTAGAAAATACTATGTGTGTCTTTACTATTCTACTTATAAATATATGTTTTTGGTGTTTTAGATATATTCCGATTCTGCATTTCAACATGAAAAAAAAGGTAGTTATCAATGAACATAGCAGAGAATTTTAGATATCTAAAGCATGTAATCAAAGTCCTGAAAATCCCAAATTATTGCATCTTAAGTCCCACTGGGGTTGCAGTTTTAAACAGTGGATCAAAGTAAGCCTCATTGTGAAAGTGAGAGTTTAGTAATGACTTGAAGGGGTAAGTGAATTAGCCATGCAGACATGTGCCTGGCAAGCTAGAGAGGAATGAGCAAGGGGAAGAAGTCGGAGATTAGGTCAGAGAGAAAGAAAGGGGCACCAGATCACCTCAGTCATTGTAGGAACTCTGTATTTTCTCCATGTGAAATGGGGAGTGATGGAAGAATTTTGAACAGAGGAGTAACATGACCTGATTTACTTTTTTTTCTTTTTTCTGTGTGTGTGTGTGTGTGTGTGTGTGTGTGTGTGTGTGTGTGTGTGTGAGTGATGGAGTCTCGCTTTTGTTGCCCAGGCTGGAGTGCAATGGCACGATCTTGGCTCACCGCAACCTCCACCTCCCGAGTTCAAGCAATTCTCCTGCCTCAGCCTCCCGAGTACCTGGAATTACAGGCATGAACCACCTTGCCTGACTAATTTTGTATTTTTAGTAGAGATGGGTTTTCTCCATGTTGGTCAGGCTGATCTTGAACTCACAACCTCAGGTGATCTGCCCGCCTCAGCCTCCCAGAGTGCTGGGATTACAGGAGTGAGCCACCATGCCCAGCCTGACTTACGTTTTTAAAGGATTGCATTAGCTATTAAAAATCAACTGCAGGGATCAAAGAGAGAAGCAGGGAAAACAATTAGGAGATGTTACAGTAATAGAGGCAAAATATCAGGGAAGCCTAGACCAGAATGGTAGCAGTGGAGACAGTGAGAGGTCCGTTTCTGGCTATAAATAAAAATAGAGCCAGGATGGAATTATTTTTTCCCTGGAATGAAATGTGGTGAGAATCAGACAAATTTTGTTTCTAGAAAGACTTGGGTTCAAATCTCAGCTTCACTTCTCACTGAGAATGTATTATCTTGGCTATATTTTACATCAGCTCTCTAAATCTCATGATCCACATCTACAAAATAAAAATAGTATCACTTACTTGAAAAGTTTTTGAAAGGACTAAATAACATGCATAAAGCACATAGCAGGACTGCAATAAATGTAACCTCTTTTCCTTCATGATGATTATTTGTTAGAGACATATTTAAAATACAAAAAAAAAAAAACAGGAAATCCTAAGTGGTGGACATTCTGTAAGTTAAGAATTTTTATGAAAATAACATATAGCTTCCAAAATAAATTGGGTATCTGTAAAAAATGTAAATGATTAATGATTTTCATTAAAAAACAAAAATAGTAGACTCAAGATTATTTCCTACTTTTCAAGTTAAAACACATTCCGTGCAAACATTTCTTGTCCAAGTTATTTGAAAAGAAACTATTATAAGGAAGAAATCAAAAGTTTTGTTGCTGGGGGTCAGGCAAAAAAAAAAAAAAAAAAGTTTTGTTGGCAGGGCATACATAGTAGCTCACACCTGTAATCTCAGGAGTTTGAGAGGCTGAGACAGGATGATCCCTTGGGTCCAGGAGTTCAAGACTAACCTGGGCAAGATGGTAAGACTCCATCTGTACAAAAAATTTAAAAATAAGCCAGGTGTGGTGGCACGTGGCTTTGGTCCCAACTATATGGGAGGCTGACATGGGAGAATTGCTTGAGCCCAGGAATTTAAGGTCGCAGTGAGCCATGTTCACACCACTGCACTCCAGCCTGGGTGACAGGAGACCCTGTCGCAAAAGAAACACACACACACACACACACACACACACACACACTGCAATTGAACTACAGCTAGAAATATCTTACTAATACTTGACAAGTTATTTCATTCATTTCTTCAGCAAATCTTTGAAAGCAACCATATTACAAGCATGTGAAGAGGCTAAACAATCTAGTAACAGCCTCTTCTCTCTGGGAAATGAGTCTGGTACATCCATCCTTCACATACTAAATCACAGTCTGCTTACATCAGTAGAGGGCCACCTCCTGGAATGAAAAACTCTTTACTTCCAAAATAGCCCATTTTTTTTGTCTTGAGACAATACTTTTATGCCTATTCAGTTTTCGTCCTCACAATCTACTAGTCTCCATGATGATTTTCCTGTCTGTCCAGCTCTTTCACTCTTCAATAAAATTAATTTTGTGTACCATTTCCAGAAATCTATTCAAAATACCTCCCTCATCTATTGAGAAGTTATCTCCTTTTAACCACCTTATTATGTTAAAAGTCCTCTTCCTGAGTTTTAATATTCGCCCCTAAATCTAGTCTCACATGAAGTAAATACTTTTTAACTATTTTCCTCCCCACCACATATACCAAAAAAGAAAAATCCTCAGCTACCTTGAGACAGGTCTCCCTCAGGTTCTCTCCCCATGCATATCAAATGTCTCCACACCATGTTTTTGCTACTAGGACTCTCCCACCCTTAGCTACTTTCTGTCTCTTTAAGGTAAGTCATTTCATTCAACCCTCATAACCAGCTGTGATTTAGGCAAGGCAGGCAATATCTCTATATCACAAATTAAGAAGCCGAGAATTATTTTTAGACTCCTTACTCCCTGCATACTCAAAAAGGAAGACTGATATTTGACATGAATTTTCAGTGATGAGTTAGCATTTTCTAGGTTGTCAGATGAGGGTGATGACATTTCAGGGTGGATATGTAAAGACCACAGAGGTATTAAAGAGAAGTATGCAGTATACAGTAAGATATACATGTGTATATGAATGAATGTATGCACATAAAGCTATGAACTGCTCCACAAGATTCAAGAAACAAAAAATGCCACGTTTTCATTTTCAAATTCAAATCAGTTCAGAATCCAAAGCTAACAGTCATCCACATCAGTAATAAATCCAAATATCAGATATGCCTAAGAGCTCTCCTGTCACCCCTTGAGTGGTGTAAGGACCTCAAAGATGATGCAATGGAGGAAAATTAGGCAAGGCCTGTAGTCACTTGTCCAGGGCAATCTCCCTGGAGACATTCATTGTCTAAATTGGGTGGTCCTGTAGAAGGTTTCTTCTTTCCAAAGGCAGCATCCACTGCTTACCCTCCATGCCAGCCTCTATACCAAGTTATCTATAAGGACCTTTGCCATAGATATCAAAGTCATGGTCTCAGTGCTCAGTCCTCCCTAACACCCACATAGCCCTACCTAGCCTCAGGACCTCCAAGACACCGCTTCAGTAAAGCACCAGCTTCAACGACCCACAGAAAAAAAAAAACAGGTCATCCTTGACTTCCTCTCTCTGGGAAATGTCTTTCTTTCCTGGGAGAAATTGGCCAATCTTCTAAAGACAACCCTCATGTCTTTCCTATTATCTTTCAACAGCAGTAGGGTTTGGTTGTTTCCCCCAAGGGCTTTAGGTGCAGGATGATCCTAAAAGCCTGGGCCATGAATTCTAGGACCATCCAAGAGCCTATTTACCTTCTTTGGGAATAAGAAGGATTCATTATTTAGGAATGCAGTGGACAATCTCCCATCCCCAAGGATGGATTGTATGCTTCTCTTAATGCTGTAGAACAAACAATGAAGTTGCGTGTTCCCATCAAGCTATGGTAATTTTTTTTTTTTTTTTTTTTTTTTTTTTTTGAGACAGGGTCTTACTCTGCCACCCAGGCTGGAATGCAGCGACACAATCTCAGCTCACTGCAACCTCTATCTCCTGGGCTCAGGTGATCCACCTCAGCCTCCTGAGTAGCTGGGACTACAGGCATGCAACACCATGCCAGCTATGTTTTGTTTTCAATTTTTTGTAGAGATGGGGTTTCACCATGTTGCCCAGGATAGTCTTGAACTCCTGGGCTCAAGAGATCCACCCACCACAGCCTCTCAAAGTGCTGGGATTACAGCTGTGAGCCACTGCACCCAGCCTAGTAAATTCTTAATAAGCTGCCTTGTTACATATATAAGTAACTTAAGTCTTCTTTCTTTCCCAATTATACTTCTACTAAACACTAGTTGGTTACAATGAATGTAGTGCCCATGTCTAGTAGAGAATAAATTCTAGCTGTGTGATTATCTTGGCTATAACAGAACATTTTAAGCAGTTTTTAAGCAAAATTTTAAAATGTTCAAGGTCTATGTAAAATTTCTAGCCCTTATGTCTTTTCAGTTTAGGTTATTTAAGCCCTCTTTTTCAGGAGTAAAATGTCTACAAGATAAATTTTCAAGTTCAAAGTCCAATTAAACTTCCAACAAAAATATCTTAATCAATTTCCACATTAAAAATATGCTATGATTAAAAGACAATGAAGTACATGTAAGAAAGAGTTTAGTCTTGACGCTAGCTACAGGGCCTTAAACAAGTTACTGAACTCTCTTTTACCTGTACTTTCATTTGTAAAATAACAATAGTATATTTACCTTCCCCAGTGTACTTGAATCGCATATTAATAAATAAGACAGTCCTTGGGAAATATCTCTAAAAATTGTAATGTGGAAAAAGAAAGTAAGGTGGAATTACTGTTAACTTCCATCTTGGAGCATAAATTTAAATGGAAAAAAATACATACAGAAAAATAAAATTCAAAATGGTATCCAAGTACAAAGGAAAGACCTATGATAAAGTTATAGTATTTGCCACTGTCTAGTCTATGACAGCAAACTATACACATACATTTTTTAAGAATGATACTTTTATCTTATTTCTCTCAATTATAATTTTTCCTTATGCTCCTACCTCATTTTCACCCCTAATTAAATCCTTTATTTATTTATTTATTTATTTATTTATTTATTTATTTATTTATTGAGACAGGGTCTCGCTCTGTCACCCAGGCTTAGGTATAGTGGCATGATCTCAGCTCACCTCAGCCTTGACCTCCTGCGCTCAAGCAATCCTCCCATCTCAGCCTCCCTAATAGCTGGGACTATTTGGCAGTCCACCACCATGCCTGGATAATTTGTTTATTTTTTGTAGAGACAAGGTCCCACTATGCTGCCCAGGCTGGTCTTGAACTCATGGACTAAAGTGATCTTCCTGCCTGAGCCTTCCAAAGTGCTGGGATTACAGGCATGAGAGTTCAACCCTTTAACAAGCATTTTTAAACATATATGCTGTAGAAATTTATCACTCACAGCACAGAAGAATACAAGTAGTTTTTAACCAGTAACTGTACTTTCACATGGCAAATTGGAATTTCCAATCCTTGATAAACACCTAACAACATGTCACAACCTGTCATCACCAACAGGTAAGTCAATCACTAAAGTATGTTGCTTCTGACATAGTGACTTTGTCTCAGGCTTATCAAATCTCCCACATGTAAATTTCAATGTAAAAAACAGTAGCAAACACTGACTGAACCAACAGTTAGTAAAATAATAATAAAGATTTAAGCCTTTGATCAATTAAAAAAATACTCCCTCCTTTTAGCAAAGATTATCACTTCTCAACACATTTTTGTAGAGTCAACAACATTCCAGATCACTATTTTGATTTTAAGCCATTGTCCAGATTTCAGACTCTTGCTTATAAAAGACAAAGACATTTCTCACATCAGAAACTTTGGATCTCAGGAGGTTTCAAGGCTTATCCTTCCTGAATATCAACAGGGCTACCACAATTGAATCATGAACATTTTTACTTTCGTTTTACAAAAGTCTGATTTTGTTCATTGGTAGTTCTCAAAGAACAATTAAAATACTTATTTCTTGTAACTGGTTAAAGAAATTTAATGGACCTTTTATTATTGATTTTTAATAATTTCTACCATAGGTTACTCTTTCAATTAAATGTATTAAAAGGGCAACACTATAGTTTAGAATTAAAAGAGGAATATTTGCTACTTGAAAGCTAATAAAGTTAATGTGTTTTCCAGGTTTCAGAATAGAATGGGGTTATTTATTCTTGAAAAATTCTATTTATTAACCTTTTTATGATTTCACAGGGCAATACAGATTGAAAATGATTATTTTTTAAAATGTGCTATGGAAATGTAAACTTGAACTGATATAGCATCCTGGGCATTCCTTTCACCTATAACCAGGTTTTCTATACTTTCTACACATCACAGCTCTATCTCTCATCAACTGATGTAAGAAGCACTAAGTCTTGGATGCCCTACAAATAGTAACGGAGTGAGACCCTTTAGGGAAGGTCCTAACTAGCACTTGAATTGCCAAAGTTTCATTTTAATGTCAAACTATAAAATGCAGTTGGCATTTTCTTGTTCACATTCTTAAAACATAGTATACTGAGTATTTAAGCATTTCTTGATGGAGCATTCATTTGAAATACCAATTATTGTTACTATGCTAAAACAGGGATGCCTTCAGTTGATATTACAGAGGAGTCTGGTAACCCTGCACAACTGGTGAGCTCTTATTGGCATTATTATTCCTTTTGGAGGCATTTTCTGACATGTCTGTCCCTCCTTTGTTATCAGCATATTGGGTACCACTTCTCCCAGGCATCAGCGTGCCTGCCCTGACCCGCGCGGCTCCTCCTTGCTCCTCCCCTGTAATGGGTATAGATGTCAGACAAGCTGGCTGGTGAGAGTTGTGTGGAGGTGAGTGGACTCTGTGCAAGGGCCTGAATTGTTCACTGGTGAGTAATCCAGAGGAACTTTGCCCTGAATATCGACTTTGCTCCACCACCTCAGCTGCTCAGGGCCTATTTCATTCACCTCTTATCTCTCCGTGCTGTCTTCTTTCAGGATTATACAGAAAAATCAAGAGTGTGAAAATGCTTTATAAGGCATCATACATGATTTTTTTTCTGTCACAATAACAAAACAATAAATTTTTGGATTTCTCAATTCTGGCCAGGTGGGATATGACTACAGGAGTGTCATCTTTCCTAGGTGCTGAACTTCATACATTTCAAAGTATCAATAATATGCATATTTCATCGGCATTAACATAAAAATGTTCCAGCTTTTTAACCTTGGTGAAAAAGACAAGCAAACCATCATCTCCCTCCTTCCTGTTTCATACAGTCCCAGATCTGCTATCATCCCTCACTCCTTCCTCCACAGACAAGATTCTTAAAGGAAAATTCTTAAACCATGCCACCCTGACTGCTGCCCTGCTGAAATTCAAGTCAGTTTCCTACTTCACACTGGAAGCCGCCCTCACCAAGATCACCAATGGCCTCATTCCTAAAAGTGGTGAGAATTTATCTGATTTCTTCTTTCAGAAACACTTGATACTGCTGACCTCTGTCTCCTTTCCTCTCTTCTCCTGTGCTTTTCCTCCAGCTCCTTGCCTCCTTCTCAGTGTCTTTCATTGTCTGCCCCTTCTTGGGGTTTTTTTCCAGTCATCTTTTCACTCTGCATGTTCTCCCCCTCGGTGGTTTCATCCACCCCCTGCTAATGGCTACCAGCCGTGAATCTGCAGCCCCAATCTCTCTTCTGAGCTCCAGATTTCTACTTGTTATGTCAATATATCACAAGCACCCCAAATGCATCATGTCTAATTTAAACATGCTATTGTCCTCTCTGAATCCACCCCTCCTTGTTTATTTTTCTGCAAGGAAAACACAGTGTGAATAGCACTACCAACCAAGTAAAAATCTGGGAGTCGTCCTTGATTTTCTCTGCCTCCCTTACTGTCTTAACTGAAGCCCTCATAAATTACTTCTTGCCAACCCTCCCCCACTGGGCATTCTCTCTTGCTGTACACTGAACTCCTTGCAGTGCCTGGATATTCCAGCTTCCTTCTTGCATCCTTGCCTTTCCACACGCAGTTTCTTCTATCTAGTGTACCATCTCCGTTGCCCACTTGTCCTTCAAGTCTCATCTCAGGTGTCAACCCCTACGAAAAGACTTTTCTTAACCTGCCTAGTCTGTACTATGAACTTCCATGTTATTTGTAGAAACCTTTACTATAGAATGCACTATATATGTTTTGTCTATTTTCCAACTTCCCAACCAGACTGTCAACCCGTAAAAAAAGCAGGAACCATGTTTAATTCATTCTTGGGTACACAAAGTCTAGTATAACTCCTGGTACAGCATAGGCCCTCAACTAATGTTTTATGGATGAGTTCACAAACAATCCCTGAGTAACTTCCATTATCCACATTTCTGTGTTTCCTGCCACCCATTACTATTCTTTATCACCTCATTCAAATATTATTTCATTTAGGAAATCTTCCCGATTTCCCACCTCTACCGTGGTGATTAACTATAATGCAAAGTAGGCAAGGAAACCTGAGTACTTACTTTCCTATTTTACTACTGTTCCACCATAGGAACCATGGAGGAAAGGATAATTTAATTCATTTTTAGTCGCCTCAAAGCTAGTGCTTTCCTTACCTAGGATTCTTTAGAGGAAGGCACAGTCACATTTGAAAGAAACCAAAAGCGGCACGCTAGCAAAAATCTCCCCTCCACTGAAACGCAGCAGCATCTCACAATAGAGCTTTCAAAAGGAGTTACAGATCCAGTGTGTAGTGCTGCTTACGAGCCATCACATGGCAGCAGCGGGGAAAACACACCAGCACCAAATCCAGACAAAGGGCAGAGATGAAGCCTGCTCTGTTCCTGCTGACGCTACTGAGGCCACTGCTCTTGCAGCTGGGCTAACAACAAACAGACCTCAGCCTGCCTCAGCCGAGCTAGGCAAGCGTTTGGAGGGGCTAAGAGGAGCAATGCCCCAGAGCAATGGCTCCCAATATCCAGAGGGCACTACTGCCCTACAAACTCACGTTAGCTTCAAATACTACTCATCGTCCCTTTCTTGTAAAAAGTCAAATGCATAACCTCCTGTCGAACTAACGACAGTTAAAATGAAATTGTTATCAGAAATAATATAAACATCCAAAAAGAGAGGATTTATCACCCAGTGTAGACTAAGTAACCATTAAGAATGAGGTAACAGAATAGTAAACATGAAAAAAAAAATTCACTCTCTAGCATTAAATGAAAAAGAAAGCTAACGAGCCCAAATGTAGAATGTGATTTCTATATATATACATATGTATATACACACAC
>NC_045434.1:28466620-28544839 GCF_002776525.5 Piliocolobus tephrosceles | reverse complement strand
GGCTAGTTTTTTGTATTTTTAGTAGAGACGGGGTTTCACCGTGTTAGCCAGGATGGTCTCGATCTCCTGACCTCGTGATCCGCCCGTCTCGGCCTCCCAAAGTGCTGGGATTACAGGCTTGAGCCACCGCGCCCGGCCCACACACACTTTTAAATCATATAACAGTATAATACAATATAGCATAAGATAGATCTATGCCAAATGTTAAAAGTGGCTAATTTCCAAGTAACTGGATTATAGGTGATTTTTATTTTCTTTTAGTTTTATCTGTTTTTAAAATATCCTTTAATGAACATGTATTTCTTTAAGAAGAAGAAAAAACAGGTTTTAAAAATGAAATAATCTCTTGATTAGATTTTATAAATCTCTAAATCTTCATAAATATATTCATTTGTATTTGTATCCTGAAGATCTAAAATAAATGTTATTGTATCAGTCTTGTTGATTCTTACAGATGATATAGGACTTGTAGAATCATGAGGTCAGCAGGGGGGCATCCTGGATGCTCAGTAAAAATGCTTACTTGTGAAATTACGTTCAAAATGAAAATGGTTAATAAGAAATGTACTAATTTTAAACAAATTTCTTATTAAGAAAAAGTCTAAGACAATGAAAACCAAGGTTAAATTTTACCACTGGTCAATTATGGCAAAGATCACATTTTTATTATTTCCATCCATAAAATGTAGAAAATGCCAGATTGTTAAAAGTAAATGAAGTTCTTGCCAAATACAACACAATTCTCAGGTATAGTCTACATGCCACAGCATCATAATCTGACCTATACATATCCTGAATAGGAAAATCTCTCTCCTAATTAAATCCTGGAAATGTTATAGACAATAGTAATAAACTCCAAAGAAAAGATTCTGTACAAATACAAGTATTAGTCAAAAGAAAACAAACCTCAAACCTAGAAACTTGATTAGTCCTTTTTGATAGCATTTATCAAACAAAAGCCATTTGATCAAAAGTAATTTAAACATTTAACTGTATTTTTCTAGTTGGTCTAATTGATTGCACAAGCAAATGTTAACACAGTATGAAAAATCCACGCGAAGAGACAAGCCACGGAAAGAAACAAAAAGAAGAGAACTTGTTACAGAATTATTTAAGAAAGTTCAGTGTTATCAACATGCTAGATTTTATATCTTCATGTCAATGAATGAGGATTTGGGAAGTTTTTTTTATTTATTTGGCATGTATTCATTAAGCATTCACTATGGCATAGCATGTACTAATCTAGGTTTTCAACAAAAGAAACAATTCTCCACAGCATTTCCCTCACTTAAAATCAAAAGATTGACAAGAGATAGACATGATTATTCACTACTGTCAAATTCCTGACATCTGTTCTACTCATTAAAGGTCTATCCTTGACATTTGTGGAGTAGAGGATAATAGCTAAAGTGTTTAAGAATAATCCACTTCAAATAAAAATGAATTAGGGAAAAATATGTAAAATATTCTAATTAGAAAAAAGTACATAGTATAAATTTTAAATTAGACATTTGGAAGGAGCAAGACAAATCCAACCTAGTGAAAACTTTATTTGGTGTTCATTTACTATGACCTGATTTAACAAAAATAAAAAGGTGGCAACTCTACACTAATTGCCATTTTTTAAAACTGATCCATGAAATTCAGTAGTCTGGAAGCCACTGGTTCCAAGTGCATTTTAGCTACCCAGAAGGTGGCTGATCTACATTTTGGAATTCTGCCCCTAACACATGAAGAAGATGCTAAAAAAAAATGTGTTGAATGAAGAAATACAACCCTGTTTCATGTAGACGATGTGGCTCAGGATCACTTTAAGATGGTCCAAAAGACCTAAATGGTTTCAGAAAATGAAATGAGAGAAGCAGTAGTATATAAGGGACAATTAAGGGAGCAAATTTTTCCTTTGAAAGCAAAATTTCCCCACACTGCCTACAAGTTTTTAATTCATTGATAACACTGCCTAAAATCCTCACACTGGGTAGGACATATTTGAATTAGTATCTACTCTTCATTGAAAATGTACATATTTGGAGATGTTGAAGGAATATAACCATTTAACATGACTATTTTATCAGAAAAAAAATTGCAGGCTTTTGTCATAGTGTTTACTAACTATATGAAAATATAACTATGTAAGTGTTGGAAGTTCTGTCCAGGGCAATCAGGCAAGAGAAAGAAATCAAGGGTATTCTATTAGGAAAAGAGGAAGTCAGATTGTCCCTGTTTACAGATGGCATGATTGTATATTCAGAAAACCCCATCACCTCAGCCTAAAATCTCCTTAAGCTGATAAGCAACTTCAGCAGTCTCAGGATACAAAATATACAAAATCAATGTGCAAAAATCACAAGCATTCCTATACACCAATAATAGACAAACAGAGAGCCAAATCATGAGTGAACTCCCATTCACAATTGCTACAGAGAGAATAAAATACCTAGGAATACAACTTACAAGGTATTAAAAGACCTCTTCAAGGAGAACCACAAACCACTGCTCAACAAAATAAAACAGTACACAAACAAATGGAAGAATATTCCATGCTCATGGATAGGAGGAATCAATGTCATGAAAATGGCCATAACTGCCCAAGGTAATTTATAGATTCAATGCCATACCCATCAAGCCACCAATGACTTTCTTCACAGAACCGGAAAAATCTACTTTAAAATTCATATGGAACCAGAAAGGAGCCCGCATTGCCAAGAAAATCCTAAGCAAAAAGAACAAAGTTGGAGGCATCACACTACCTGATTTCAAACTATACTACAAGGCTACAGTCACCAAAACAGCATGATACTGGTACCAAAACAGAGATATAGACCAATGGAACAGAACAGAGGCCTCAGAAATAACACCACACATCTATAACCATCTGATCTTTGACAAACCTGACAAAAACAAGAAATGGGGAAAGGATTCCCTGTTTAATAAATGGTGCTAGGAAAACTGACTAGCCATATGTAGAAAGCTGAAACTGGATCCCTTCCTTACACCTTATACGAAAATTAACTCAATATGAATTAGAGACTTAAATGTTAGACCTAAAACCATTAAAAACCCTGGAAGAAAACCTAGGCAATACCATTCAGGACATAGGCATAGGCAAGGACTTCATGACTAAAACACCAAAAGCAATGGCAACAAAAGCCAAAATAGACAAATGGGATCCAACTAAACTAAAGAGCTTCTGCATGGTAAAAGAAACTACCATCAGAGTGAACAGGCAACCTACAGAATGGGAGAAAATTTTTGCAATCTACCCAGCTGACAAAGGGCTAATACCCAGAATCTACAAAGAACTTAAGCAAATTTATAAGAAAAAAATAAAACAACCCCATCAAAAAGTGGGCAAAGGATATGAACAGACATTCTCAAAAGAAGACATTTATGCAGCCAACAGACACATGAAAAAAATGCTCATCATCACTGATCATCAGAGAAATGCAAATCAAAACCACAATGAGATACCATCTCATACCAGTTAGAATGGTGATCACTAAAAAATGAGGAAACAACAGACGCTGGAGAGAATGTGGAGAAATAGGAATGCTTTTACAGTGTTGGTGGGAGTGTAAATTAGTTCAACCATTTTGGAAGACAGTGTGGTGATTCCTCAAGGATCTAGAACTAGAAATACCATTTCACCCAGTGATCCCATTACTGGGTATATACCCAAAGGATTATAAATCATGCTACTATAAGGATAAGTGCACAGGTATGTTTATTGCAGCACTATTCACAATAGCAAAGACTTGGAACCAACCCAAATGTCCATCGGTGATAGACTGGATTAAGAAAATGTGGCACATATACACCATGAAATATTATGCAGCCATTAAAAAGGATGAGCTCATGTCCTTTGCAGGGACATAGATGAAGCTGGAAACCATCATTCTCAGCAAACTATCACAAGGACAGAAAACCAAACACTGCATGTTCTCATTCATAGGTGGGAAATGAACAATGAGAATTCTTGGACACAGGGCGGGAAACATCACACACCAGGGCCTGTCGGAGGGTGGAGGGTTGGGGGAGGGATAGCATTAGGATAAATACCTAATGTAAATGACGAGTTGATGGGTGCAACAAACCAACATGGCACATGTACACCTATGTAACAAACCTGCACATTGTGCACATGCACCCTAGAACTTAAAGTATAATAAAAATCAGTCAATCAATACAAACAAATTAGCCAGGCATGGTGGTGGACACCTGTAATTCCAGCTACTCAGAAGGCTGAGGCAGGAGAACTGCATCAACCTGGGAAGTGGAGGTTGCAGTGAGCCGAGATCATGCCACTGCATTCCAGCCTGGGCGACACAGAGAGATTCTGTATCAAAAATAAAATAAAATAAGTAAAAATAAAGCAAATAGCTTTTGAGGAAAGACCAGAGCTTTCTGGTTTTCCAGTGGCAAAGAAGATCCTGACTCTTTCTCTTTTCACAACTTTCCCTGCTCAAGTACAGTGGGAGGAATCTCAGAGAGGAAAGGTGGGGGCCAGGTGTGGTGGCTCACGCCTGTAATCCCAGCACTTTGGGAGGCCAAGGTGGGCAGATCACTTGAGATCAGGAGTTTGAGGCCAGCCTGGCCATAATGGTAAAATCTCGTCTCTACTAAAAATACAAAAATTAGGCCAGGCGCTGTGGCTCATGTCTGTAATCCCAGCACTTTGGATGGCCAAGATGGGTGGATCATGAGGTCAGGAGATCGAGACCATCCTGGCCAACATGGTGAAATCCCATCTCTACTAAAAATACAAAATTAGCTTGGCATGGCGGTGCGTGCCTGTAATCCCAACTACTCAGGAGGCTGAGGCAGGAGAAAATATATATGTATATAACTATGTAGTTAAGATTATGAGATATCTTTATGATAATAATACTCAAAATTTTAGCTATTTCATGTAACTGCATGTAAATAATAGATTGGCTTAAATTTCAACTTATATTGGATTGAACCACTCAAAACTGCCAGTCCAAAAAAAATGGTCAAGGCTGGGCACAGTGGCTCATGCCTGTAAACCCAGCACTTTGGGAGGCCAAGGCAGGAAGATCACTTGAGCCCAGGAGTTTGAGACCAACCTGGTTGATATAGTGAGACCTCATCTCTACAGAAAATTTTTTTAATTAGTTGGGTGGGTTGGTGTGCATCTGTGGTCCTAGTTACTTGGGAGGCTGAGGTAGAAGGATTGCTTGAGCCCAGGAAATCAAGGCTGCAGTGAACTGTGATCAAGCCACCACACTCCAGCCTGGGTGAAAGAGTGAGACCCTATCTCAAAAGGCAAAAAAATTTTTAAAAAGTCAAATATTAAATAATTGAAAATAGTTTGGACTATTTCAAAACTCTACTTTATGGGTTTTGACAATGCATTGTACTGGTAAGTAACATAAAATAATACAATATAATAATATACAATTAAATAGCTCAAACTATCTTAGTATGTATTAGCAAATACATGGCACAAGGCATTGTCAAAACCCATAAAACTTTACAGCACAAAAAGTAAATCTTAATGTATGCAATTTAAACAAAAATAATGAAGAACATCAAAGGACCCCGGAATAGAATGCAGAATGTGACAAAACAATCTAACTCTATTACAAATGTGTGAAACAACCTCACTGAAGGGGTAAGGGGAGAGGGGAGTTGACCTAAGTAACTTTGGAAATGAGCGGAGTCTGCAAGACTAAAGGGAAAAGGAACCACACATAACCACTGTTCTCTAGTTCAGCGGTCTCCAGCTCTTGCGTCACAGACCAGTAGCTACCCGTGACCTGTTAGGAACTGGGCTGCATGGCAGGAGGTGAATCGTGGGCGAGAGCATTACCACCTGAGCCCTGCTTCCTGTCAAATCAGTGGTGGCATTAGATTCTCACAGCAGTGTAAACCCTATTATGAACTGCCTATGCAAGGGATCTAAGTTGCATGCGCCTTAGGTCAACTAAGTGACACATGGGCAGTTTCATCCCAAAACACTCCCTACCACAGCCAGCCACGGAAAAATTGTCTTCCACAAAACCATCCCCTGGTGCCAAAAAGGTTGGAAACTGCTGCTCTAGTTGATAAAGCTCTTGCCCCTGGGGGTATCAGTTAACAATTCTGATACTGTTATCACATATACATAAATGAACAATTAAGTGGATGGATGGCAACCAAGTTTCTGACTGTTAGAATGGGGAGTTATGGGTAAGCAAGAGGAGGAGGCTAGAATTATCCATGCAATGATGAATTAGAATTGGAGATATCAATCTAAACTCATATTTAGCTTAACATAGATACAGATGATTACATACAGAAATATTTATAGATAGGTGTATATACACAGGTTGGTATACATATATACATTCCCTTGCTCTGTCAGCTGAGAGAGCCTAAAAGCAGCTATACTCCAATAACAATGAGTACACCTAGTGCCTAGATTTTGGTTTCTAACACCATTTCCGAACAAAAGAACCAGGGCTCCTTGGAAAAATAGTCAATTATAGAACTGGGGGGGATATATAGATGATGATCCAGGAGCATCTTATAGTGACAGAATTAGGAAGTACTCAAAACACACACACACAACACCCCCCCAACACACACACACACACAATGATGGGAATATGTCAAAGGGACATAAGAACCCACTGAAAGAGCTCCCATGGAAACAGTTTGAGCAAAAATAAATAAATAAAGTAGCATTGGATTATAACCTAAAGTTTAAACTATTCATGAGCCCATACTGATATAAATTATTGGATAAGTAAATGAGTGGAGAATAATAGACAAACCTCCCATGCAGATGAGTTCCAAATAATTTATGTAGATAATACAATACACTCTCTGGAGATGGAGCACAACTCCTCACTCCATAAGTGTAGATTGTGCATAGTGACTTCTTTACAAAGAATACAGGATAGAAAGAGAAAGCCTGACAACCATGACCAGAGCCAGGTGACGATGGACATCAACAGTGATAAGTCACTAACAGTATGCACCTTTGATATGATGTGATATCATGGCAATTTCCCTCTGTGATCTTTCTCCCAAAAACACATAACTCCATGAGAAAAACATCAGAGAAATCTCAATTAAGAGGTATTTTATAAAACACCTAACGAGTACTCCTCAAAACTGTCAAGGTCATAAGAAATAAAGTCTGAGAAATTGTCACATCTAAGAAGAGCCTAGAGACATGATGATGAAATGTAATGTGGTATCCTGGATATGATCCTGGATAGAAAAAGGCCAGTAGGCTAAAAACCTCAAAAATCTGAATAAAATATGGATTTTAATTAATAATATTGTGACAGTAGTGGTTCATTAATTGCAACAAACATACCATACTAATGTAAGATATTAGTAAATGCAAAAACAGGTGTGGCATGTATGGGGACTCTATAATTTTTCTGTTTTTTTTTTTGAGACGGAGTCTCGCTGGATCACCCAGGCTGGAGTGCAGTGGCCATATCTCAGCTCACTGTGAGCTCCGCCTCCCGGGTTTACGCCATTCTCCTGCCTCAGCCTCCTGAGTAGCTGGGACTACAGGCGCCCGCCACCTCGCCCGGCTAGTTTTTTTGTATTTTTTAGTAGAGACGAGGTTTCACCGGGTTAGCCAGGATGGTCTTGATCTCCTGATCTCGTGATCCGCCTGTCTCGGCCTCCCAAAGTGCTGGGATTACAGGCTTGAGCTACTGCGCCCGGCCAGTTTTTCTGTTTTTCTTTAAGCACTTGCCCGTGTAAGTTTTTCTATTAATCTAAAACTCTTCTGAAAGAAAATGTTCATTTAAAAAAATAATTTGGAAAGAGCTGTGATGTTTACTGTATATGATGGCTGCCAAATCTATGCCTGCAGCCCCATCTCTAATGCCATAATTTGCATCACCTGCCTCCTTCACCTTCCTTACATAGGAGACTATGTTGGTCATTGCAGCCTTTTCACTTCCATGCTCTTCCTCTCTTGGGTTAGTATTCTAACATGAACTATGCCACCTTTATAATTCTCAAATACATTTTTCAGGAACAGTATCAACAAAAAAACAACTTAATGATATCTTTTCCCAGTGGAAGTTGGTTATAAGTTAATTCAGCTGACACCTAAAACTTTATGTGAATACTTTTTCATTCAGTGAGTCAGGGAGTAAGTAGCTAGTTAGAACTTTGAAATATGGTTTGTTAAATGCATATTTTAAAGTCAATTTTACACAAGGAAGTCACCAACTCAATTTTAAATAAACTCAAATATGCTTTATCTCTAGGAAAGCATCTGGTAGTTTTCTAGGAAAATGAACCAACTAGTTGTTTTTCCTACTTGGCCAGAAATGCTACTTCTATATAAATTCACAGAATAAGGACTTCCAAACAAGGATGGAGAAAACTTTAAAAAGCCAAGTCTAAAAAAAACCAGAAAGCAGATTTACTATGAATATTATTTTTAGCACCCAATTAGCATTCTAATTGGTAGATCCCACACTGTATGAGAACAGATATCTGAAGAACTATACCCAAGATCATTGTTTGAGTCATTCATCATACTCTAAATAATTAGAAATGGTTTGGAGAATAAAGGCTGATATACTTGTAGTTTTTCTCTTTGAATTTTCCTCTTATCCTAGTTCTCAGCAGTTGATGTCACTACAAATCTGTAAAATATGGCTCGTAAATCTTGGTAAGAACAACACAAAATGAAGCTTAAACTCAAATCAGGACAGCTACAACACACCTAGATGTCCATATAAGCATGTCAGCTACACTAAATGTATCATATATTAATGGGTGAAATGAAGACACTTAAAGCCCAACTTTCACCTTCTACAGTTATCCCAGATGACTGTTCAGTCAGTCTCTGCTAATACATTTCCAGTAAAGAATAACTTTAAAGAGGCTTTTCCATCTTCCCTAATCAATGGCTTTCTCTCTTTTGACTTCTAGATAAACTTTTTAAAAAATTCTTTCTCCTGTCTTTAACCCATTTTTGTTTTTGTTTTTACCTTAACCTTTTCAAAAACTTTGTCCAATTCTCAGTTTTAGCCTCTCTGATGCTATCATACCTAAACCTTCAAGCAAATTCTTTCTGTCATAGAGTGAGGGAGTAACTAGTACACATTCTTTTAACTTTGAAGTATGTTCTGTTAATGCATAGTTTATTAAAGCCAATTCTACTACTGGAAAGTTACCAGCTCCTTTTTAATTAAAAGCCACTTTTGTATTTTTCCTTAGTATATGCCCCTACCTTGATTTTTTAAATACTAGTCACATACTTTATGGCTAGAGAATTGTCTATATAAATACAGTGGATGGTTTTTTGCAGTTGTTTTGCTTTGTTTGTAATAAATCACCTTGTCCACACACCTCTCTCTCCTATTTAAATTCATGGCCAAGCACGGTGGCTCACACATGTAATCCCAGAACTCTGGGAGGCCAAGGTAGGAAGACTAGCTTGAGCCTAGGAGTTGCAGATCAGCCCAGGCAATATAGCAAGACCCTGTCTCTACAAAAACAAAAAAAATTAGTCAGGCGTGGTGGTGCATGCCTGTGGCCCCAGCTACTAAGGAGACTGAGGTGACAGGACCACTTGAGCCAGGCAGATTGAGGCTAACAGTGTGCCGTGATTGCACCACTGCAATCCAGCCTCAGTGTGAAAGAGAAAGGCCCTGTCTCAAAAAGAAACCAAAAAATCATTCATAAGTAAATCATTGGAATTTCATTTTCTTATTATGTACCATCCTTATGAGTCACAATCCCTTCTAAAATATCTACTTTGTTTCTAAGCTTCTTAAAAACTACTTTAAAAAAATGATATCCAATGCTGCCTTGTTTTTATATTATAAACTGTAATATGGTCACCTCTTCCCAGAATTCATTTAAGACCTTATGACCAAGATATCTTTGTTAGCTATTACAAGATACAGAATAGCAATTCTCCCCACTGCTTTGTCCACCTTCAAAGAGATGACACTGCTGCTGGGAAGATAAAACAAGAATGCATCAGATGCTCTGGCTTCATGCTAACACATCCATACAGCACTGTTGTATTATCATATTTGATCCTCATAATAACCTTAGAAGTATAGAAAAACAGGTATTAACATCCCAAGGCTGAAAACAGTTAAATTATTTACTCAAGGTCAGGAGGCCAAGCAAATGGAGATTGAGACCTATTTCTGCATCCTTTCCTCTATACTGCAGAATTAGACTCCCAGTTAACATTAGGATGCTATGATTTTTTAATCTATGCCAGTTTTATAATCCATATTAAAAATTCTCTTAAATGTTTCTAATAGCTACAGAGTATGTTCTCTGGGGAAATGACATTATCCCCCCCTTATTCTAAGTGAGAATGAATTTCATTTGACCTTGGCTTTATTCCCAGCTCCACTATCCTTTAACTGTATAGCCTTGAGATCTGGCTTGAGATCTGTATAGCCTTGAGATTCTACTGCAAATATAACATTACCCTTTTTTCACACTCCACAAGCAAATGATTTTTCTAATGACAAAGAAAAATATCTGTTCCTTAACTCCTAGATTCTTATTATATAATTGTCAAAACATGCTGATTTCTAACTATAAGAGAATAGGAAGAAGAGAAAAGAAGACTAAGAAAAAAAAAAGGAAGAAGAAAGCTTCAGTAGGATATAACCAAGAACTGTTTGACCATATGTATATTCAAATACAAGACAAGTTTCAGAGAACATAATAGAATCAAAATCCTTTTTGACTTTCAAAAATCAATTAGATTTTCACCTATACGGATTGTTTTACATATATCCTGAAGGTCCCATTCATCTCTATTGAGAAAAAAAAAAGACAGTGGGAAAAAAAATTAGATGATGCCTTAAAATAATTTACCAACTTGATTACAATAAATTAATAATGAATTAAATAAATCCCCAGATTTTTTCAAATCTACATGTATGCATATACATTGACACATATTTAAATTACACAAAAGTGTTTAAAGATTATCAAAGAAATGTTAAAATACAGCAGAGATTTTTTTGAACCATGTGAAAGAATTTTATCCAGTCAACAAAGTAAACAAAAAATTAATTAATTATTAAAGGTTTATCTTAAGTTTCCCATAAATCATCAGAAAAAGATCCATAAAGAATGGAGTTATTTTGCTACCCTGAGATACTCTGGCAATAACAAAGTCAAACCAAAGAACTTATAAGCAGGCCAAGATTTTGGCTTTATAGTTCATGCATCCATGAAAACTATGGAAAATCTTTTAAATAGTACACAGAAGACATTTTTTAAGAAAAATCCTGCCCCCGAAATATATATTCTATGGACCAAGAACAGATACTATCTGTATTTCGAAGTAACAGTCCCTAGTTCAGGAGAGCAGTGTTGGGTTCTGGCCCCAATCACTGACTGCAGTGTGGCCTTGGACATGGGAACTTTCACCTCAATATCTTTACTTTTAAAGTGAGGATACTAGATTAGATGATTTCTAAGATTCTTCTATTTCTATAATCCTTGATTCTATTAATAACAGCAGAAGACTTCTACTGGCCTGAAGCTAATCAATTTTAGATCCCCATCAGGAAATAGGAGCTCTTTGTCCACAGCCCACAGGTAATTGGGTTTTCTCTCACAGCAATAGCATCTCTAGTAATTCAATTACCTGATAAATCTACCTTCTCCTGCCCTCGTATTTGATGACTTTACATTATTATCAAATCACATCACATTAAAATACAATTTTACTATAACCAAAGGGAAATATCTTTCTACTAAGGAATTGTATAATGACTCTTTCAAAACATTAAACCAGAAAAGATGACAACTCTGTGCCAACTCACAAAAAAAAAGTTGGCTTTAAGAGAGCTGTGTGCATTTGAAGTAATGTTTTTAGTGTAGTCACTCATCAAATGCCTTGCAAATGAAATTACTAGACACTTGTTCACTACTACTGACTTCTTAACCTAATCTTCAGGTTAGAAAGATTAAAACTTGTACTTTTGCCTTTCTTATTTCAAATTCAAGCCATAGCCTGGAAACAATAAGCTTTGATTCTTACTCTTGTATTATAGACTCTCATATTATTCTAAAATTCCTAAAAGCATAATGTAAATAACAAAGGCAAAGGCAATTTTTCAGGCAAGCAGTGACTTGCCATAGATTCTTTAAAAAAAAAAAAAAAAAATGGGTTGGGCAGGTGGGAACCAGAAAAGCATCACTGAAATTTGTTCCAGCCACAGTGATACCAGTACCCCCGCTAATTGTTTTTTGTGTCCGCTTTGCCCTCAAACTTTCCCTCTCTGAATCTTCTTAAAACAATTTTAAATGCCTCTTTATGAATCTCTGTTACTATCCCCTCTATTATATACCCATTAAGCGGCCATCTGATTTATAGACGAACACTAAAGTCACATGTACTTGGTACTGACTGGATCTACTATCTATGAGGCTGTATAGACAAATCACTTAGACCACAAACAAAAGAAGAAAAGGAGTTTAACAATTTGACAGGTTTCCTAAAAGATAAATTCTAATCTCACGCTTTTGCTGTATATTTACAAGAACCAATATTTCAGGTGTAGCTCATTATGTCTCAGAAGCCATACTTATTTTAGCAAAATTCCCAGAATTTAAGTTGGGACAAGTCTGATTATTGCTCCCATGGAAGATTCTACTCCTGTCAACAGCTTTATGCGATCCCGGATCAGGCCACCCCCAGTCTTCGCAGTCAGGTCAAAGTGGTCCCAAAGGCCCGTCAACATCTCATCCTACTCTCAGTTTCATCCTGCACCCTCAGGGGTCTCCAAAGCAAGGTTATAAGCACCCCAAACCAAAATCCAAGATCTATCCACCCCCTAGCCCTCACTGTGCAAACAGCTACCCTTGGCTACCCCTTAGGCCTAGAAAGGGTACACACTGGTACAGTCTGCCTTTAGGAGAAAAGCAAAGGAGCCCACACAGGTCCTGAAAGCAGCTTGAGCCCACTTAGGCAGAGAATTTTACAGTCCTAGTTTCCTGCAACATGGATTAGAAGGTAGAAGGGTTCAAGCTCTAGGTGGGCATATCCCCTGTCACATCTTTGACCCCCCAATACTAGCAACATGGGGATAGGCAAAGCCAGAAAAAACAGCAAGGCCCTCTAAAATTTTAGGCCTAAGAAAGCAGCCCACATCACGTAGGTTTAAGGATGATTCTATTTCTGGTTATTCAAAATTTCAAAAAAAGATTCAGAGGCCTTGACTCTGAGGATGTGGGGCCAGGTCAAATATGGCTACGTACTCTCTCCCTACTTATTCACAAAATAAAACCAGATTAAATTAACATGAGGAACACCCTTTGAAAGGAAAATAAAAGCACAACATTAAGTATGTATGTTTTGCTTAGGAGATAAAAAGTGTTATTAGCATTCCATAAAACAATCTCCTGATTTTTTTTTTTTTTTTTTTACCAAGTGCCATACCCATTTTCTCTTCATAGACTTTCCTCACTAAAAGCCAGCTGCAAAACCTCCCTTAAAGCTCAGCATCCAAGAGTATTGCCTGATGCCCTCCTTGTGCCCTGGAGATTACCCAAGTTTCAGGAGATGCTAAATGGGCTAGATAACCATATAGATCAATTCGCCATTCCCCAAGCAACTACCTTGTGCCAAGCAACATGATAGGATCTAGAGATGAAAAGATGGTGGAGATGTAACCCTGACATCAAGGAACATGTACTGAACTGATTGCAGTAATGCCTCATTTGTTCACACATCCCTGTATCCACACCCTTTTGTAGTGCTCTCACACAATAACTCTGGGCTTAGCCATGTGACTTGTTCTGGACAGTGGGACAGAAGCAAATATATCAGAAGCAGAAATTTGAAAGTTCTTATACATTAAAGGATATGCTCTGTTGATGCTTTTGGGAACCCTGTTGACATCATGTGAAGAAGTCTGAACTAGCCTGTTGAAGGATGGGAAACCACAAGAGAATAAGTGAGGTATCCCAGTCATCCATCAGCCAGCCCCCAGCCGACCATATGAGTGAGTCCCATCAGAAAGCAGCTGAGCCCTACTGAACTCAGACCAACCTGCTGATTCCACAGAATCATGAGCTAAATTAATGACTATTGTTCTAAGCCACTAAGTTTTGGGGTGGTTTATTGCAGGGCAAATGGATCTAATGGATATAAAACCCAGTGCCTCATAGGGAAGCTAGACTTGTATACAATTAGATGTAAGACAGTGCAAAGGCTGTAACAGACCTAAACATAACATATAAGGGTAACTCAAAGGAGAAGGTGATTAACCCTGCTGGGTCCAGCATGGAAGATGAACAGGAGTGTCAGGAAAAAGTTCATAGAGGAAATGATGCCTAGTCTTTATTCTGACAAAAAGAACCATCATTCTCAGCAAACTATCACAAGAACAGAAAACCAAACACTGCATGTTCTCACTCATAGGTAGGAATTGAACAATGAGATCACTTGGACACAGGAAGAGGAACATCACACACCGGGGCCTATTGTGGGGAGCGGGTAGGGGGGAGGAATAGCATTCGGAGATATACCTAATGTAAATGACGAGTTACTGGGTGCAGCACACCAACATGGCACATGTATACATATGTAACAAACCTGCACATTGTGCACATGTACCCTAGAACTTAAAGTATAATAAAAAATAAATAAATAAATAAATAAATGAAAACCAATCCAGGCCAAAAAAAAATGAACAGTGAAAACAACACAATGTTATTAAATTTTAAAAATTAAAATAGAGAATTAACAGCCCTAAAAAAAAAAAAAAAAAAAAAAAGAACCACTTCAGGAGGCAACAGACTTAACCAACCTTTCCTTCTTTTCATCACTGATAAAATCTCCAAAGAGAACACCAGAAACTAATCAGAATCTATGCGCTTCTGTTTCCACTAAGAAACTATGGGATATTCCTTCAACCAGAAACTTTCTCTTTCTCCCAGAGCCCTAGAAGTTTCGTCAGGACTAGAACCGGACAAGACTTTGAAGATGCAGCCATGTTGAACATCTGTTTAACTCAGCGGCACTCAGCTCCCTGCGATCTCCCAGCAGTCAGACTGAGAGAATGACAATACATTGTCACCGCAGATGCTGTGGCAAGCACACTGAGCAGATGATACACTACGGGAAAGCAAATTTTTATGAGATAGAGGCCCCAAAAATCAGACTGGGAAATGTTTTGTGTTTCTGCACACATCAAGACTTTAATTACTGGTTTACGAGTAAGTCCACCATGAAAAGTCATTTGTTTAATATACATGTGCTTCAGTAATTTTAGGAAAAAGAGGAATCAGGGGTTGGGTGCAGTGGCTCATGCCTGTAATCCCAGCACTTCAGGAGGCCGAGGCAGATCACAAGGTGAGGAGTTCGAGACCAGCCTGACCAACATGGTAAAACCCTGTTTCTACTAAAAATTCAAAAATTAGACAGGCGTGGTGGTGTGTGCCTGTAATCTCAGTTACTCAGGAGGCTGAGGCAGGAGAATCGCTTGAACCCGGGAGGCGGAGGTTGCAGTGAGCCAAGATCGCGCTATTACACTTTAGCCTGAACAACAAAGTGAGACTTCGTCTCGAAAAAAAAAGAAAAGAAAAGAAAAAGAAAAAGAGGAATCAAATGCAGTTTATAGATTGATGGTATTCATTCTAACAGGGTGTGTGGGGGTGTGTGTGTATGTGTGTGTGTATGTGTGTGTTGTTCTTTTCTGTTTTTTTAGAGATGGAGTCTCAGTATGTTGTCCAGTCTAATCTCAAACCCCTAGCATCAAATGATCCTTCCACCAAAGCCTCCTGAGTATCAGGGATTATACGGGCGAGCCACTGCATGCACTCACAGTGTTTTCATAATAAGAAAAACAGAAACAATTTAAATGTCCAACAATAAGAGAATATTTAGATATATGATAGTATAACTGTAATAAGGAACATTAGGGAGCTACAAAAATATGCTTTCAAAGAGCATTTAATGAGATGGAAAAATACTCATAAAATCAGATACAAAAACTGAACATACAGAATAATCCCATATTTTATACATATTAATATGTATACATATTTTTATGTATTTTATACATTTATACATTTATAATTTTTATACACATTAATATGTGTAAAAATATAGTCATAGGAAAAATGGAAGTATGCCTAAATGCCTAAAAGTATGCCTAATGCCTAAATGTCAGAAGTATCCTTGTACAGCAGGATCAAGGGTGAATGTTTTCTTCCTTATATATTTCCATTTTTTCAAATTAAAGTATAAAGTCATTGATAAAAAATATTGAATCATACAAATAAAAATAAAGATTGGTCTATAAAACAAGTGGCATATACCCTTCAAAAATATCAATGTCATGAAAGAAAATGGAGCTACGAGATTATTCCAGATTAAAGATTCAAAAGACACGACAACTAAATGTAATATGTAGTCATGACTTATTTGGCCAAGAGGAAATATGCTTTTAAAAATATTATTGGGATAATAGGCAAAGTTTGAATATGGGCTGTATATGTGGTTATATAAGAGAATGTCCTTGTTCTTACGAAATACATGCTGAAATGATTAGGAGTAAAGGGGTGTGATGTTGACCATTAACTCTCAAATGGTGCCTGTATGTGTGCGTGTGCGTGTGTGTGTGCGTGTGTGTGTGGAGAGAGAGACAGAGACAAAGTGAGATAAATAAAGCAAATGTGGCAAAGCATTCATAGGGGCTATGCAAGAGGGCTTTTTTTCTTATTTTGAGATGGAGTCTCGCTCTGTGGCCCAGACTGGAGTGCAGTGGTGCGATCTCGGCGCACTGCAAGCTCCGCGTCCCGGGTTCACACAATTCTCCTGGAGTAGCTGGGACTACAGGCGCCCGCCACCACGCCCGGCTAATTTTTTGTATTTTTAGTAGAGACGGGGTTTCACCATGTTAACCAGGATGGTCTCGATCTCCTGACCTCCTGATCCACCCGCCTCGGCCTCCCAAAGTGCTGGGATTACATGTGTGAGCCACCGCGCCCGGCCGCAAGGGGGCTTTTTAATACTCTTCTTGCAACTCTTCTACAAGTTTGAAATTATTTCAAAATAAAGTTAAAATAACTCTAAATCTGAAAAAAATACTTTTAAAGAAAAAATCTTTGATAATTATTGTAAATGTACTATTTTAAAGGAAATGCTAGGATTTAGTTCCTAAAATGTTATGCAACATTTTCATGCCAATTAACAAAACCCTCTCCTTGAGTAAACTGAGGTAACAGAGGGACAAATCCCTTCATTAATCCTGCTCCTCTGCTAACAGACATCTTTGCTGAGTCTGGAATCTCTCCAACTCAACACCCACTGGAGGCCAAAGGTACTTGGCAGCACATCAAAGTCAGACACTCTGGGTGCTAGAATTTGCATATCTATACTGTACAGAGAGGTCTGCCATTTCAGCAGAATGCCCAGAATTATATTTTACCCATGACCTTCATCCTGACGCTCCAGCTCCCTGACCCTGGCTCTGTGGTGCTGCTTGTGGCTCACCCTGGCCCTCTGCCTGAAGTCCCCTATTATCTCATTTGAGAATTTCCCACTCCTATAAATTTTCCCAAGTGTAACTGACAACCACACCCTTCAGGCCCTCTGCTTAGGCCTAACATGAAAAGACAAAACTTCACAGTAGAATTTTCATAATTAAATAGCATCATACATTGCCCATTTCCTTAAATTTTAATTTCCTGAAAGAATGGCCAATATCATAAGTATATTCCACATCATACTTAATGTATACTAAATATCATAATCACAAAACTAAAGGATTTTAACTATGTCCTAAAAAGGCCGCATCATTAAGAATTAATTCCATTGTATCTATGAATGGTAATTTGTGGTTGATTTGATAGACTAAACAAATGTTTTATATGGAATTAACTGAAAAAGTAAATAAATCAATATAATGTGAATGTAACTTATTATTATACAGTTATTAGGAAAAGTGACACAACGGTATCTAACTGCCTTTAATAAAATAATTTATGATTATGCCCTAAGACTTGGGGAGATATCAACAAAAGACATTTATTCCCAACGAAAAAATACTTTTCAATAAACTAGCCACAAAATAATTAAAGTCTGTCACATGTATCCATTCAAAGATAGCAGAGAAATAAAAGACACATAGGTTTTTTTTACTTTACTATTTATTCTGCCTATGTATTTTGAATAGAATTGGTTGATAAAACTCATAGAAGAACTTTTTGGAATCATTTTCTTATAAGATGATGTACTCATGGGATTAAATGTTTTTAATATAAACAAACCAAAAAAACTATTCTAATTCACAAGAATCAATGCAAATATTTTCTCTTAGACTATCCTAGACATTGTTACACACATATTTTTCATGAAAATATTGCAGGAAACACTCTACATATTGTTTTCCATCTAACTTTGGGTTAGACTAGTTATCCTGACAGTATGTAGCATGGAAAGGAAAAATTACTTGATAGAACATTCCAGAGTATGCTATTTAACCTTTATAGACTCCTTAAACTCATTATTTATTCAACTAACGTTGCTTATGCTCCATTTGCTCTAATTAATGTGTGCTGTGCCAAAAAATAATCCCAATTAAATGCACTAACATAATCACCAGTAAGAAAAAGCTTAATTTCAAAAGATGGCTAAGTTCTAAACAGAAGAAATATCGGATTCAAGCTACAAACACATACAGATACCTGAATCATTCCGACTGGCACATCTGACTATGCAATTACTGATTACTGGATGCTCTTCTGGATTCTCAGATAATGCAAACAAAAAAAATTTTTTTTAAATCTACTTGGAGACTGTAATATATAAAGTTTACATCTGAAAATTGTTTCCTTACTCAATCAGCCAGAGTCTAAGTTTGTTTTCTAGCCATCACAGGAAATAACAGAAAAGCATCTGTGGCTGAGCACATTGGCCAGCTCAACTTCTGTTCCAGTCTCCATATTTGCCTTCTTATGCTGCAGATGCCAGAAAACTAAAAACCTCATTTCCCAGACTTGCTTGTAACTAGCATTCTCAACACAATTTAGGTTTCACCATTAAGATGCACTTCCATAAGACCCGAATTCCAGTTCGGGTTTCACCATGAGAGGCACTTACATAAAACTTGAATTCAGAGTTAACTGCAAAAGAAGAAGCACCCAAGGTGTTGTCTTGCTAGTGCAGATCTAACAGGCAGCAGACAACTTGAAGCTGAAAATGCTGGTAGAAGTCTGATCCCTGAATCACAGCTAAAATAGAATATTTCAGAAGACAACAGTTGCTTCGTGACTCCTGGTTGTGGTGTGATTTGAAACCAGCAGTTGGCATACAGACTTTTTCAGTTCCCAGCTTCCTAGGAGTAACAATGGAAGCAATGCCCCTGGCACTCAGTCTACTGTGCCTTTCTGGAAGCTATTCTTGGAGGCCCAGTCTAGAGTCCAGTGATTATATTAGTAAGCACCTAATTCCTTATGCTAAATGCTTTCGTTTTTATTATTCTATTTTTTCTTAAATTAGAACTATTTCCATTATCTGTAACTGACTTCTAAGTGATAAAATATTAAGACAACTACTTGGAAACATTCAACTGCAAACTCTTTAATGCTTTCAAATATTCAAAATAATCTAAAGTGGTGTAGATTTTCAGTAGACAGCACTAATCAAAGTACATCATATAATTTTTAATTCTTCTCTCTGAGCAATAACAAAAAGAACCCTAGACTTTTAAAACATAGCTACTAAATACATTAAATTATTTTTCACTCAAACTTGTGATGATTTGATATTTGAAAACAATAGCAAAGGAAGAACGTTCTAACTACTTCCAGCCCTTGCTTCTCTGAACAACTAAAACAGCACCTTTCATATGGCAGACCCTGAATATATGTTAGTTTTACTGAGTATGGGCAGAATAATATAAATGATTCAAACTAGTACATAAGCCAAAAGCATATTAGTTTTGATTTGGGAGCAGCAGATTGAATCATGAGGATGTTCCATAAAATTAAGTGCACTTCCCTAACTATATATACTCTGACAGAAAAGACAGGGGACTCCATGTGAGGATTTTAGGAAATTTCTATAGATTGGAATAATGTAATAATTTCCCACAATGACAAAGGATCTAATCAGATGGATCATTCATTCCCCCTGGTTATTTCCATTTTTTCATATAGTTTTGTTTTATATATTCAAAAAAAAAAAAAAGAAAGCTTGAGCTGGAAAAGTCAGAAATACATTCATTGAAGTAGTTGGAATCTGCTTGATGAAGGTCCCAACAGTACTCAAGTACCACTAGGGATTAAAACGATATGCTTATTCCTTAAGGGTACTAATGGTATGCCCTTTCATGTAAAAATATGATATAAAAGAAAATAAAGTTATGGCCACCTGGCTTTCCCCTGGGTAATAAATCAAACAAGCTGAGTTCACACCCACGCAGAAAAAGAAGGGAATAGATTAGGGCTTGCTTTCTCTCTGTCACTTAACACAAATCTCTCCAGTCCATGAGGGAAACAGAGGTAGTCCAGCAGATCCTTCTACAGAAACATGCTTGGTATCTGAGAGAGGTAAGCTTCAGTTACAATAATTTTTTATGAATAAATTTCCAAAAAGCCAATTTCCCAACAGATCTGAGTTTTTCCAAATTTCTAGAAAAAAACAAAAGGAATTTTTTCTGATTATTCAATTTGTACAAAGTACCTTATTAACTGCCATGGAGAGATACAACAGAATAGGAAACAAGGTCCCTATCCCCCAGGAATTATGATCCACAGGGAGAAATGATCTCACATCTTTTTTTTTCAATCCATGTTAAAAATAATTTCATTAAAGCTTCAACAAGCTGTTAGTAATTTTCCCTTTGGGGAGCTGGAAGTCTTATCTTTAATACCTACTCTTTCATTTTTCTTAATAATTTCATGTGTTATGTTTTTAAACAAAAATTTTACTTTACTTTCAAATTATCTCAAAATCACATTTGTCAGCCAAAGATAGCATGATAGGCCACAACGACAGTGCTGAGAATCATTGTCCTAAGTACTACGGAAACTCTAAATGAGTCAACAAAGCAATACAGCTGAGCAAGTACAGATCTTCACAAAGGAACACCCACTCTCACTTGCAGCCTGCTCATAATCAGACACCGGCCTAAGTCCTAACCATGATTCAAACCTTGCAGATATAAATGAGGCAATTCACATCTTGTGAATTTGAATTCTTCAGTGTAATAGCCAAAGGTCAAGGAATTGGGTTAATGAGAACATGCCACTGGGGTGGTAACAGAGCAGCAAGTGGAGAAAAATCAAAAGCAGAGACTTTTTTTTTAACTCTCCATTGCAAGTGAGAAAGTCATGGCAATAATGCCTTCAGGCAATATAACACCATTCTTGATGTTTTGAGGAATTTGATTACTTAGTTTATGGATTACCTATATTCTTTGGCACTTTTTGCTCTTAGTATCAGTTTTAAACTATTTCACTTATAATTAGCACCTCCATTGAGGATGGAAATAGTAAGGAGGTCAAAGTGAAACTCAAGGTAGCCCAGTTTCACTACTTGACTTTTGTTGAAGTTCAACAAAAATGATTATTGTGGAGAAGAGACTAAAATGAATCAAGTACTCACCTTAGATAAGTTCAACTTATAAACAAGCAAACTTGCAAAACATTTAAATGAGAGGTTAAGGAGAATTCTTCGCTCTAAAATAGTCTTTGCTTTATAAAATTATTTCATTTAAGAATATGTTTAACAGACATAAAATCCTTGGGTTTAAAATATTCTTTAACTTACCAACAGGTGTTTTACATATGGTGTTTTAAGAACACACCTAAAGAAAAGCTTACCTATGTTATGAGGGAAGGGAGAATGGCTAAAATTATAATTTATTCCCATGGTTTCAGGAAGTATCCTAAAGCAAAACAAAGTTCTGGGATTTAGGTTTTCAATGTTAACTTTTTCCAGTTTCATACTAGGCTCTTCTCTGCATCATTTAAGTGAGTAAATAGAAAAAATAATGTGGGCCCACAGATGAAAAAATATTACTTTCCATAACCATAAAATAGAACACAAGTATTTCACATGTTCAGATTCTCAACATGCCAGAATTAGAAGAACATATTTGTAACTTTGCTAATAGCCTGGAACAACATTAACTTTCTAAATGAAGTCCTTGAAAAGAATTTTTAAATATGCCCCCAAACAGCAAAAACATTTTAATATAAAGTCACAGGTATTCCTATTTCAAAGTACCACTAAAAAATTTGAATAACAACTTTTCATCCCAAAACATGGTACTTTAGTAATAACTGTGACACACAAAATAATTGTTTTTGCTCTTTCTAGATTATAGTCAACAGATGTCATTTGTTCAACAAAGGTTTGATGGGTACCTACTGTCTGCAAGGTGTCTGCCCTGAAAGTCACTAAGATGATCGTAATCCACTTGGAGGTTAGCCTGGAAGAAGGAAAAGATGCTCAGGAATAAATACAAAGCCACAACATGTACAGGTGCTCAAGAAGAGTCCAGGGGGCTGCATGAGTCAGAAGAGAAGAGATGAGATGTGGCTGGGGTTATCAAGGAGGCTTCACAACAGGTAGCATTTGAACTATAACCCAAAAGACAGGAATGATATGCCAGATTTAGGGGAGAAAAAGAAAAGAAAAAAAAAAAAAAGGAAGAACATTGGAAGAAGTGACCTGTCCTTTATTTCATTTTGACTTTTTATTTGGAAAATTACAAGCTTACATAAAGGAGGCCTAGTAGTATAATAAATCCTATATTCCAGTTCAATGGTTATCAGCCCATGGGCCATCTTGATCTATCTACTGTCTCACCACTTCACGTCCCACTCTCTGACCAGATTACTTTCAAACAAATCTAAGACATCCCATCATTTCATCAATAAGTATGTAAGTATGTATCTTTAAAAGATAACTCTTGTTGGCGGGGCGCAGTGGCTCACACCTGTAATCCCAGCACTTTGGGAGGCCAAGGGGGGCAGATCACGAGGTCAAGAGATCGAGACCATCCTGGCCAACATAGTGAAACCCCATCTATACTAAAAATACAAAAATCAGCTAGGCACGGTGGCCCGTGCCTGTAGTCCCAGCTACTTGGGAGGCTGAGGCACGAGAATCACTTGAACCCAGGAGGCGGAGGCTGCAGTTAGCCCAGATCACACCACTGCACTCCAGCCTGGTGACAGAGCAAGACTCCATCTCAAAAAAAAGAAAGAAAAGAAAAAAGAGATAACTCTTTTCTTAGACTTGCTGGGGTATTTATTTATATCTACTTAATAAACACTGTACTAAGTGCTTTACCAATAACTCATTTAATTCTTAAAACAATGCAGTAAGGTAGGTACTTCTATTTTTATAATTTCACAGATGAGGAAAGTAAATTCTAGAAGGCTAATTAACTTCCTTAAGGTTGTAAATGGCAAGGCAAGATTTGAACCCATGTATTCAGGCTCATTCCAATGCTCTCAAACACTATGGTACACTCTATTGCCAGTAAATATTTGGTTTACTCCTTCAGATGCCAAACCTAACTTACGTGTCATTTTTACATACTATATTCCAACTCATCTTAAAAAGACAACTAAGAAAAAAAGGTACAACAGCACAACTATTTCAATGAAATACTGCTGGCTTTTTAAGTAACTTTGGTACAAACATTCAGACAAAGTAATAATGAACTCTAGAAGTGGCTGAATAAGATGCTGGCAAGGCTGCAGAGGAAAGGGAAGGCTTATACACTGCTGGTGGGAATGTAAATTAGTTCAGCCACTGTGGAAAGCAGTTTGGATATTTCTCAAAGAACTTAAAACAGAACTACCATTCGGCCCAGCAATCCCATTACTGGGCATATACCCAAAGGAAAATAAATTGCTCTACCAAAAGGACACATGCACTCATATGTTCATTGCAGCACTATTCACAATAACAAAGACATGGAATCAACCTAGGTGCCCATCAACAATAAATTGGATAAATAAAATATGATGGCTATACACCGTGGAATACTATGCAGCCATAAAAAAGAAACAAAATCATGCCCTTTGCAGCAACATGGATAGAGCTGGAGGCCATTATCCTAAGTGAAGTAACACAGGAACAGCAAACCAAATACTGCATGTTACCTCTTATAAGTGGGAGCTAAACATTGGGTACTCATGAACATAAAGATGACAATAGCCACTGGGGGCTACTATATGGGGGAGTAAAGGAAGGGAGAAGAGCTGAAAAATGACCTACTGGATACTATGGGTACTATGCTCACTACCTGGGTGACAGGATCATTCATACTCCAAACCTCAGCATCATGCACGGCATTATTTTTTTAAGTGGTTGAATAAGTACAAGAGTAGCAAGGCTACACTAATCCAGGCTCACTAATCATCCATGTGCATTTGCCATGTAATGAACTATATGAATATTATATTTTGATGATAAAAGCATAATAGTCTCAAATACATGTATAAAAATCCAATTTCATAAACTCTACCACTGGATACTTTCTCACTGCAACATCTAAGCCTAAGAACTATCACAGATACTACCACTACCAAAACTCTAAATTATTTTGACTTGCACCAATGCCATAATTAATTAATTTCAAGGAATATTTAACTGTAAAAAACGCTGGTTTCCCCAATTCTTTGAATTAATTAAGAA
Organism: Piliocolobus tephrosceles; assembly: GCF_002776525.5. Taxonomy (NCBI): domain Eukaryota; kingdom Metazoa; phylum Chordata; class Mammalia; order Primates; family Cercopithecidae; genus Piliocolobus; species Piliocolobus tephrosceles. Next base: position 28,520,193 of record NC_045434.1, on the reverse strand, counting down.
ATTAAGAGATAATTAACCTAATCAACTAAACTATGCATATGTATATATCTACACATATCCACATATGTATATATAGATGCATATATATATGCATATTAGTGACATCCCATTTTAATATCTGAGAAATTTATGTGTGTTTGTATATATGTACACGGATGTGATACCCAATTTTAAAATACAGAAAAACTACCATCTCTAATTAGGAATTGAAAAAACTTAGTTCACATTACAATAAATGTTCAAATGAGTTTCAAGGAAATACCTGTCTACCATTTACTAAGTAATGTACTCTAATACATACTTCAGCTGTGGCAAGAGGTCTTCTCACATTCCTTTCCTGTGTTCAAGTGACACTTAGAAGAAAAATGGAAACCACTCACTATAATAATGTCGTATCAGAAAAGACTCAAAAGGTGCTTCTGGTTTGGATTAGAGTTAATCCACTAGGAAGTAAAGAAAACAGCTTCTAAAAAAGATTTGATAATATCATCAGGGATACTTATTTTATTGCCGCTGAGGGGAAAAAGAAAGGGACAGTATTTTCTTACTTTGCAGAGAACGAGAAAAGAAAAAGCGTACAGTTTTTCATACGTTTTAAGTCTAACAGTTAAGAACATCAGGCATTTTCACAGTCATTTATCTTGCCATTTGAAACGTCAACTCTTGACTAACGAGATGAAACACGATTAATGCTGTCACCTCCCTCAAGTCCTTGCTTAACTCTCACCTCCTCTTCCTGGACATGCCTGATCCTCCTTACCCTGCTTTGCCTTTCCTTCGGTCTGTGGCCCTAATAATCTTGTAATCTGCCACATAATTTACGTGTTTGCTTTGAGTATTGCTTATCCATCTCCCCAGTTAAAACGTGAGTTCCTCAAGCACAGGAGTCTGTGTTTGCTTTATGGCTTTTTTTCTAGCTCTTAAAACAGTGCCTGACACACAGTAGGTGTTGAATAAATGTCTGCTGAATTCAGGGTTTTAAATAACCTTTTAAATAATAGTAATATTTTATAGCTAACATTTATGGACCACCTACTACAGGCCAGGCACCATGCTGTACCCTTCAAACCCACTAAAGGAACTCTTCAACACCCTGGGAAATACAGATCATTTTTCTGATGAGAAATGTGCCACTTATAGAGATAGGATAACTTCACAGCTAGTGAAGCTCCTTTCAAGATCTCTTTATCTTATATGATTCAACTTGACTTCTTAAAGAATAGACACTTTTATATCTTCCAAATATCCAAATCCATCTGATAATAAAATGTGAGTTAAAGCTAATTAAACACAAGACTCAGACCCCAAAAGTAATTATGGGATGATTCTGCTCCTCCTTCTATCTTAATAACAACAAAATAATAATAATTTCTGTAACTTTACAGTTCATAACCCGGTTTTACAAATTTTATGAAGTTTGATCTGAACTCTTGAAAAGTACACCTGTTATCTTGCTCTTCAACTAACTCAAAAAAGCAAAAGAATATCTTGTCCAAACTGGACCTGAATTTAAAAAAACAGTTCTTCAGAAAGAAGGACCTTCTGAGTGGAAATTTCTGTAACTTCCAGGGCAGACATCAACTTTCCATATTTTCTCTTACCTACAGATAGGGACTAGGAGAAAAACAACGTGATTCTGTGGACTGAGACAGAGCACAACTGGGGTCTGGCCAGCATGCTGACAGACTAGCAGGGGCATGCTCTTGGTGTCCTCATTACTAATATCTTGACTTCACTTTCCTAGGAAATGCTAATAGAAAAAGAATAAACAAACAATTTGCACCTAAGAAGAGCTTATTCATTCCTACATACGTTATTTTGACAATATCTAAAGTCCAATATGCCTAGCACTACAGGAGATCCAGTAAAGTATATGGCATAGTTTCTATCCTCATAAAGTCTATCCTCATAAAGACCAGATCTAAATATGAAAAAACAAATGATAGAGAACTGCAGAAAGAAAAAAAGGAAAAACTATTTTGGGGTGGGAGATAACAAAGAAGATTCTTCATCTCAAAATATACTAGGCATTTGGTAATTCATTGCAAAGCCTATATAATTAATAGGATTTGAGAGTCACTTCAAATTCAACTTTCTGTTATAAAGAAGTACACTCTTAAATCCTGTTAAAATTATTCTTTAAGCTTTAACTCAAATGTGATGATCTCTGTCATTTTCCCTGATCTTCCCTCAACCCTCTACAATGCTTTGTCATCTCTCAAATTCTCCCTACACACTTTATCACATTCCTTTCCTGATGGGTTATCAGCCAGCTATGTGAGCTCAATGGCCATAGCTTGTCTGCGTGGAGCCTGGCAGTCAGTAGGGGCTTAGCAATTGTTGGCTAAATTGAAAAAAAAACATTTACTACCTCTTAACCCACTGAATCTATCTTTCTAGAGAAAATACATTTTGAATATTCTATTTAGCAAATAAAAACAAGACGACAACTAAAATTTTAATAGAAAAAGAGAAATTAGGATATGTAACTTATATAGTTACCAATAAAGAAATAATTTACTACCTCTTAAACCCACATAATCTAACTTTCTAGAGGAAATACATTTTAAATATTCTATTTAGTAAGTAAAAACAAAAATAAAGCAACAACTAAAATTTTAACCAAAAAAGGCAAATTAGGATATGTAACTTACATGGTCACTAATATAGAAATAAGGCAATAGTTACGAGAAGGCGATCAATTAAAAAATTTGTAAGGATGTTTCATGGTGTTCATAGGACGAGGAGTGTTAAATACCCTACAGTTCTTGGGAGAATCCTATGCACTGAACAATGATCCCACATCCTGCATGATTTTTCAGTCTTTTGCTGCACATTCATGTAGGTGAAATTATCTGGGCTGGAGCCTAATCCTGTTTTATCCAGAAACACCAAAGATTTAGGCAATGCATTGAATTTTCTGGAAGTGCAACTATCACGTAAATTGAGAGAAGACTATACTTTGTTTTTGTTGGGAACTTTATAAAGAGTTGTTTAGTGTTTTGAAAAATCAGGTCCCTGACAGCAATGCTCCCGGTGGAATGTGAGTTGCCAAAATAACACCCTCTGTATCCTGGGGCTCTGGGCATTGAGTACAGAGTGGTGAGCACATATATAATTGCACATCATGTCACTTATCTCTCGACAGCATGTACTGATCCCTTCCCGATCTCCCTCTCTAGCCCAATACTTCTGACAATGTCCATTGCAAACTTTTGATTTTTACCATTTGAGATCTTTTGGAATCTTGCCTCTTCAGCACATCTTGCCTCTTTAGCCTCTTTAGTCAACCCTCTGCCCAAGTTATTCCCTGAAAATTCCAGAATTTGTCTTCAAGTGTTTATTCATGCCATTCTTTCTCCAGACACACCTTCCACCTTTTTCTCTGTCTTCTCAACTTCTGTTGTGCTCTGGGGCCCATCTCAAATGATACTTCTTTCAAAAACTCTTCCTGGGTACTACCTTTCAACACAGATTATTTCCCTTTGGACTTCACATTACAAATACAGGCAGTTTGGGTACCTGACTGTGTTCAGTTTAGCATTTTATTTTTCTGGCCTTATGCTGTTTTCTTATTGTTTCATGTCTTATCTTTCCCCAGAAGTATATAATTGTGAGCTCGAGAACCACTCTAAACCTCCTTTTGATACATAATCTAATTTGCAAAGTGATAGGCATATAATAAGCATTCGAAAGACTCTTACTGAAGATCAGTTCCTCGCTTTTTTATTTCAGGGAATTAGGGCCAACCTTTTGCAGAACACAGAATAGTGCATGAGAGACTTCAGAGGTTTTTCTTTTTTTGAGATGGAGTCTCACTCTGAGATGAGTCTCACCCAGGCTGCAGAGGTTTTTAACTGAGTAAAAGACTCCTGGTCTTCAGCTAGATCACAATGACTATATAACCGCATTAGTTTGTAATTGGTCTCACCTAAAATTTATCTTCAGTAATGCCTTCTTAATGAGAACAGAGTGAGAGTCTATAAAAATTATGTTACCCCAATTTTACTTTAAATCAGTAAGGAATATAAAAGTCAATTCGTGTCAAACAGGTATTGTTATTTAATCATTTTTTCAGAATAATGGAAAATGTAATAGCAGACGTGCTAGTGTTTAAATAGGTCCTGAAGCAAGCCATCAGACCTAGTTAAGACTAGTTCTTCCCTGAGCAAGGATAGTTCTTCCATGGCTAGTTCTTCAGTGGACATTTATGTCTTCCTAGACGCTATATCTGCACTTCTGCACTCCGTCTAATGAGCCTAACTATAGCTTTACAACCCAAATGATTAGAGAAGAAAACTGAGGGTCAGATATGAGCTACTGTAATTAAAATTATAGGAATCGTCAGAACTTCCCTAATCTAAAAATTATCTTGAGTTCATGTAAAAGTTATCAGTCTCCACTTTTAACTAGATGAAGGTTAAATTAAACTGAAAGTCATTGGTCAGGATTCAATTTCTGTCCTGAGGTAGCATGATTGCCTATAAGCATTACTTCACATTTTCAAACAATAACAATAAGGCAGGGCAGTGAAATATTTTAGCAGCAATAACTCAGCATCATATGTCAGTGAGAACTAACGATTATCCTTCATGACACGAATCCATTTGTAATTGAGTAAGTGGAAAAAGGAGAAATGAACAGCTAGAAAAATTCAGGTCAAGAGCTTAAGTTTCTATATGGATATTAGTACAGGAAAAAACCTGGTTAGTATAACTAGAGAAGAGGAATTCTAGGGTAAAGCAGATTCTACAGCTAATTGTAACTGACAGATATAACTACCTTCTTTCCTTATGAGGAAATGCTTCTGGAGAGACACAGTCGAGCAAGACTGAAAATCACACACTGGAGATCTTGGGGAAATTTGAATTCTGCTAAGATCCTATGTGGCTGAGCTGTAAGCAAGCAGCCCACAGCTCCTCAGGCATGGGGAGGGCAGCACTAGATGGGGAGGGCAAAGGAAACAGCGCTTGGGCTCTGTGCCAGGTGTTTTCACATGCCTTAATTCAGAGTGGAAAGCAATTATTTGTATCCTAAAGCATTCATAAAATGGTTTTCTCCAAAAAGACCAAACACATGATGTTTAGATACACAGCCTTATAAAAGCACATGCAAGAACAATTAGCTCTGCAATTGTAGTTTAAGAAATTGTACAGGCCAGGCACGGTGGCTCACGCCTGTAATCCCAGCACTTTGGGAGACTGAGGCAGGTGGATCACCTGAGGTCAGGAGTTCGAGACCAGCCTGACCAACATGGAGAAACCCTGTCTCTACTAAAAATACAAAATCAGCTGGGTGTGGTGGCGCATGCCTGTAATCCCAGCTACTGTGGAGGCTAAGGCAGGAGAATTGCTTGAACCCAAGAGGCAGAGGTTGCAGTGAGCCGAGATTGTACCATTGCACTCCAGCCTGAGTGACAGCGTAAGACTCTGTCTCAAAAAAAAAAAAAAGAACGAAAAAAAAGAAAAATGAAAAACAGAAATTGTACAAAGAACACCAGAAGCATCTTTTGTTCCTTCTCACACCACAACTGCTCAATGAATGTACAAGGGTACACCAAAAATTAAGTTTTTCAATAAAGAGAGGTTCATCCCTGCTTGATAAAACAAGCCAGAGTTGCCAGAAAGTACTAACTTAGAAGACAGCCAGTTCTCCTTTCTTCCTGCCTGAAAAATTGTCTAAGCTGTGACATCTCTAACTCAATTATGCATGGCTGTGAAGATGCCATTAAATAGGTGGTTTAAACATTTCAAATAGAACTGGCATGAAGCTATTTCTTGCTCAAAAATTTCCACTTATTCACGCAATGCGCAGAGTGCAGTGTCAAGGTTGAAAACAGGAAAAATCACTTGGCTGGGTACCAAGTATTTGAGGGCAGTTCAGTTTCTGCCTCTTGGCCTGAGCAGACCACAGAGAAGATGAATGCCTGGCATGCCAGGAGCTGTGTGTGGGACACCTTTTGTCACCCTTATCAGGAAGAGTAGGACCCAGGGCTTGACCAAGGAATTCCCAAACTGATTACCCCAAGAGATCCTGTCTCTTAGAAAATAACACTCACTCAAGCGAGAAGCATCCTTTTGAGAAATGCTTCACCACCAATATTCTTAGTAGCATGGGGGATGACAATGGGTAGAAAAACACAGATAACAATAGTGAGCTGAAGGAAGATTCATAAAGAGTTGGACTCAATGTGAAGTAATTTACCAATTTATTTCATTTATATCTTACAGTTTATATACCCTTAAGAGTGGCATATGATGCAAACCTTTCTACAACCCAAGAGCTATTCCACTAACTATAAAACAAAAATGTTAAGTGATAAGAAAATATCTTAGTTTAATTAACAATGATTTTCTTTTTCTTTCTTAGCTGTATATAAAATAATGCTGCATCTTAAGTTTGTGACATCTTTGATGGGTAAAATACGGTAGGTTATGGTAAATACAGAACCTATATATGTGATACATGACCAAAGGTACCACTGAAGTAAAACCCACAAATGCCAAATACTTGGATGATGGGGATGTTTTTGACACTCAGTCATGTGAGTTTGGAACCTATTAAAAATGTCCAAATTATTATTTGGATAATAAATATGATGAATAATAAATATTATTCCACAAAGAGATTATATTTAAATAAAAATAGATCCCAAGGAGGTATGGAAAAATTTATGAGTGACAATACTATAAATATACAAAAACTAGTTTGGGTGCCTCCAACCTTAGCATAGAGTTAATATCTGAAAGAAAAACAATGTGTCCTGCGTCTCCCCATGGCATGTCACTTGGCTATTAGCAGAAGAATCATGGACTGGATAAACCAGGGATGCAGCCTACTGGAGATTATCGTAGATGTGACTTCATATCCCAAATATATGAGGTTTCAAGCATGAACAGTCATATTAAAATACAATTTTTTAGTGAAATAAAGCAATCAGGGAGGGGCAAGAAGCAGAGTATTCCTCAACTACTTAATCAGTAGCCGTTTTCATAATGGATTAGCCAGAATTATATCAAATTTCAAAAGCAATCACCTCTAACATAGACACAAGTTTTCTTCAAGTCAGTTCAAAGGCTGACCTTCAGCTCCTTTATCCTTTAGGGAGCCCTGCCCTAAAGGCCACACTCCTATCCCTGTCCTAAGTGTTCCAGGCTCTTCTCTACATGCTGTGTGGAGTTCCTGCTGACTTCAAAGGCTGAACTCCATGTGTGGTTACACACGTCACTTAAAAGTTTAAAAACATTTAGCCTTTTTTGGAACCTTATGTGCACCTAAACTTTTAAAATAAGACCTAAAAGCAGCTTTTAAAACAAGACCCTAAAAGTACAACTGAGTGTGACTGCTTTGACAGTGATACCTACCTCTCATGATCCATGGGCCATCTCAGCACGCTGACCATGTAGAACACCTACTATGTGACAGTTATAATGTGGCATGCCTAAAGACCAAAGGACCCAGATAACATGATGCCATAGAAGCTTATAATAAAATGGGGCGTATGAAATAATTTATATTTAAAACGTCCATACATTCTATTTGAAAAGTACGAGTAAGGATTATTTAAAAAAAAAAAAAAAAGCATATGAACAAAAGAAAAATTAATTTAAACTTGAAAATTAGGAAAACTTTATAGAGGAAGTAATATGTCAACTTCAACTTACCAATTCTTCTATGTAAGTCTGTGAGATCTTTGAGGGAAAGGATAATTATCCTCATCTTTGGAACCACAGTCGTTGGCACAATTCTTAGGCATGTAGCAAACACTCAGTACAGATTTGATGGATACAGTTGAAACAGGAAGAATAGAAGGAGCAAAAGCATTCTAGATGGAGGGAATGGTATGAGTGATGACACAAAGGAGAGAAAGTACAAGGACTGTTTCAGAGAATGGCTACCTATGATGTATAAAGGAAATGGAAAACTATGCTGGGAAGTAGTTGGTGGCCAGATCATTAAAAGCTTTTAAAGTTATTCCAAGAAGTTAGGATTGTATTGTGTAGGGAAAGGGAGTGATTAGAGTTTGCGAGAATTCTGGCAAGAGTATTTAGAATGACTAAGGTGGGGGTTGACGCTGGAAGAACTGATGCTATTAAATAGGTTATTAGGATAAATCAGGCAAGAGGAAAGCTCCGAGCTGGGACAACAGCAACAGAAATGGAAGAGCACCAACAGAGAGCAAAGGCACCACTCAAGTAGAACGCACAAAATTTAGTAGATGTGGGGAAAGGAAAGATGAAGAAAATATGAAAGCTTCAAGGTTTGTTGATTAAGAGAATACACAGAGGAAATGACCTCTCTGGGGAAGATGCTGAATCCATTAGTAAAAGTATGAGTATTTACATTGAAATCTCAACATGGATCTGAAAATGTAGGAAAGGGATCCAGACTTAAGATCCAAGCTAAACCCTGCTAAGCCCACCCAGCTAAACCCTGATGAGAAGTGAGATCGCAGAGAAAGGAAGCTACTGTATCTGCTGTTATAAAATATGAGACATTGTTTTTTACTCACCTCTAAAGGAATGTGTATGAATAAAAATGTTTCTTAATCCTTGAAGATAACAAAACTGTCTAAGTGATCATATTTCACTTTTTCCCCTAATGGGGTGTTTACATGTGTTTAATCCTATTATTAGGTCAATATTTAGGTTTGGGGATTTTTCATTTTCCATGTTTTGGTTTTATCTTACTTTTTTTCTCTTGGTCCTGCCTCTTCAGTTCTTTTCTCATTCTTTTTTGTTTTTGTTTTTGTTTTGTTTTTTTTGTTTGTTTTTTTTTTGAGACAGGGTCTCGCTCTGTCACCCAGGCTGGAATGCAGTGGCATGATCACGGCTAACTGCAGCCTCAACCTCCCAGTCTCAAGAGATCCTCCAGTCCCAGCCTCTCAAGTACTGGGAGTACAGGCATGCAGCACTATCCCTGGCTAATTCTTGTATTTTTTTGTAGAGATGAGGTTTCACCATGTTGCCCAGGCTTGTCTGGAACTCCTGGGCTCAAGTGATCTGCCTGCCTCAGCCTCCCAGAGTACTGGGGTTACAGGCATAAGCTACCACACCCAGCCCTGCCTCTTCACTTCTATTTTACTTTATTGTTTTATTTTAAATGTCCAATAATTCCATAAATAGTTATAGAAAAGAATGAATGAATAAATGAATACAGTTTGTAGGAAGCCACCTCAATTCCTTTGCAGAAAAGCAAGACATAAATAAATTTAAATTTAAAAATAATTTCATTTGCAGAGAAGATAAATAACTTCTTATGAGCTACAAGAATGTCTCTGTCCAATTAAGAAAACCCACTAGATTTTAAATAAGTCTGTATTTTAAAAGGCAAATTAATGAATGATTAATTTCATTACAAAACAATTTAGCCTCACAAAAAGATTCTCATTCTAAATTTGGAACTCCAAGCTATACAATTAGTTTTTTTTAATTTAAGCAAGAATTAGAAAATTTTTGGCAAGCAAAACTGAAGATTAAAGCATTACTAACATAATAATGTAAATCAATAATAAAACACTATTTACAAATATTCAATCTATATAAAAATTATTGAGGGAATTTATTGAAAAAAGCAAGCCACACAACGACAATTCCACAATAAGTGTTGTGCCTCATTCCAAACAGAGGTGTCTGCTGCATATTTATAAACTATGATCTCTTTATGCTTCTCTTGGTTCCTGCCTAATAGGAAAGCCCCTTTTTTCTAAGCTCAGGGGCCTACACTTAACACACTATGCTTCCACAAGTCCTGTCTGTTCTATAGACAACTGGCAGTTTGTCCTCTAGGCTGGCAAGCCTTATCATGAGCTCTGTTAGCTTCTTTTAACCAGTTACCAGGTCTTGTCCTCCTTACTGGCACAGCTCCTTAATGTTCAGGCAGCTGGAGACCTTAATGGAAAATATGTAGGGTAGATCAGAATATATATGTATTTTTTCCTTCTATACCAAATGTGTTCTTCCACTCACTACCCACAGGTCCAAACCAGGAAATTACCTTTTGGAAAAACAGGCTTCAGTTATAGGTTTTTGTAATTTGTCTTAAATGGTTTGCCAAGAAAATGCAGCATTTTAAATACAGCAGGTGTCCTTTCAATCCCTGCAATGAAAGCAATCTCTCAGCCATGTTTTGCTACATGCAAATCTTCACTTAAGTACTATTTTTAAATGATCATTTATTGATGAGTATATTAGACATTTAAAACCCACTTTTTAGACTCTGCAAAGGGAATTTAGATAATGTTTATTGACTCCATTCTGCAGATGAGTAAACAAACCAAGAAAGCCACATAAATTTTAAAGTCCTTGGCATTTTGCACATATAGCCCAGACTCTCTGGATAACTATTCTGTGTTCAAAGAGCTCATTCATTCAGTAAGGCGCATACTAAGTATCTCCAGTTTTTCAACACATATTTAGTAAATACCTTTTACCTGTGGGCTTAGTGAAGGCTTTCAAGTAGAGGTGATAGCTAGTTCTTGTAAGTAGAGTTAGACTGGCAACGGGGAACCCAAAGAGCCTTCCATGTAGAGGGGAACATGTGTAATGCTACGGAGACATGAAAGGGCTTGCTGCATTCTAGGAACCTGAGTTGTTCAGCAGGACTACATACCCCAGAGCATAGAAGGAGAAGGAGAGAACAGACATAAAGGCAGATGGCAGATCATGAAGGAAACTCTACAGCATGCTAAGAAGCTGGGTAATGGGGATTTTAGCAGTAGAGTGGTTGGATAAAACATGCATTTTAGAAAATTCATGTAACTGTTGTTGACTTATGAAAAGGGAAATTTCATAAATATTTTGAATATATTTCTCTGCTAAGCTCACATTCCCATTTCCTCAAATAGTCTTTGTATACCTTTTCTTGTTTTTCTGCCCCTCCCTCTGCTTCCTACCCTACCATCGGCTGATGCTATCACTTCACCAAACTGGAGCTTCCCTACATTCCCCAACAAATCTATACACCCTTCTTGTCTGCACCAGCTTCTTTACCTTTCAGTTACAGTGGATAAGATACCCCTACTCCTCTGCGGGAGTCCCACCTCACAATACTTTCTCAAGCATGTCCTACCTCTCTCTCCTGCCTTTCTGTACTTTGTCATCTGTATCTTCTTCTTGGTCTTACCTTACTTCTTGGGTCTTACTTCTGGGTCATTCCCACTAGCAAACAAAAATGCTCTAATATCTCCCATCAAAAAAAGCATCCCCTTTGAATGGTATGTATTGTTTTTAAAAAAAAAAAAAAAAAAAAAACCACACCCTCCTTTGCCCTACACTCTCCTCCAACTTCTCAGAAGAGTTATCTACACACTCTGTCCCCATTTATTCACCTCTCATTTCCTCAACCCACTCCAGTCAGGCTTCCCAATTCCTACCACTCCGATAAAAGTACTCTTTTCTCTCAGTTCGAAAGAGTCTCTAGATTCTTTCTACTTCTTTGGCCTCTCCTTCTTGGGCTCCTTTGCAGGGTCCTTCTTCTACTGCTTCTCTTTCCCTTCTTTCATATACTCTCCCTCAAAGTGATTTAACTCTGTACTAAGGTTTTCTTTTAATTGAGATATAATTTAAAGATCATAAAAGTTACCATTTGGAAGTGTAATTTGGTGATTTTTTAGTATATTCATGATATTATAAAACACTGTCTCTATTTAATTCCAGAACATTTTTATCACCCCAGAAAAATTCCATACCCATTACCAGTCATTCTCTATTCCTTCCTCTCCCTAGGCCCTGGCAAACACCAATCTGCTTTCTGTTTCTACTCTATACAAAATGGAATAATATATTCTGTGGCCTCTTGCATTGACTTCTTTCACTTAGTATATAATGTTTTTAAGATTTATCCATGTTGTAGCATGCATGTATCAGTACTTAATTCCCTTTTATGGTTGAATAATACTCTACTGTATTCAATGTATGTCACATTTTGTTTATTCTTTGATCAATTGATGGGCATTTGGGTGTTTCCACCTTTGGGCTATTATGAACAATGCTACTATAAACATTTATGCACAAGTTTTTGCATGTACATATTTGTGTTTTAATTTGTCTTCAGCATGAATCTAGGAGTTGAATTGCTTTGTATAACATTAAGATAACTATGTTTAACTTTTGAGGAGTTTGCCAAACTGTTTTCCAAAGTGTCTGTAAAATCTGACACTCCCACCAGTAATGTATGAGTGTTCCAATTTCTCCACATCCTCACCAGCAGTTGTTATTATCCATCCTTTTTATCATAGCCATCCTAGAGAGATATCTGGTGGCATATCATTGCATTTTAATTTGCTTCCCTACTGACTACTGATGTTGAGCATCTTTCCATGTGCATATTATCTATTTATACATTCTTTAGGAAATCAAGTCTTCCATTTTTTTAATTGGGTTGTCTTATTATTGTTGTGTTATAAGAGTTCCTTATAACATATATAATTTGCAAAATTTTCCCCCCATTCTCTGAGTTATCTTTTCACATCCTTAATAGTGTCCCTTGAAGCACAAAAGTTTTTAATTTTGATGCTGTTCAGTTTAACAATTTTTTATTTTGTCACTTATGCTTTGGGCATCATAGCTAAGAAATTACTGTCTAATCTAAAATCGCCAAGATTTATACTTGTGTTTTCTTCTAAGAATTTTGTAGCTTTAGCTCTTACACTTAGGTCTTTGATCCATTTTGAGTTAATCTGTATACATGATGTGAGGTAGGGGCCTCAATGTATTCTTTTGCACATGGATATACTGCTATCCCAGTACCATTTGTTGAAAAGGCTGCTCTTTCCTCCATTGAATTGTCTTTGTACTCTCGTTAAAAATCAATTGACCACGAATGTAACAGTTTATTTCTGGACTCTCAAGTCTATTCCATTCATTTAGTATATGTATCTTCATGCCAGTATTACACTGATTTGTAGTAAGTTTTAGAACTGGGAAGTGTGAGTCCTTCAACTTAATTGTTTTGTTTTGCTTTCAACATTGTTTTGGCCATTCTGAATCCTACACAACCCCATAAAAATTTTAAGATCAATTTGTCAATTTCTGCAAAAATGGCATCTAGAATTTTAATAGAAATTTCATTGAGTCTGCAGATTGATTTGAGGTGTATTGCCATTTTAACACTTAAGTCTTCAAGTTCATGAACATAGGATATCTTTCCATTTTAGTTGGTCTTCTTTAATTTTTTTCAATGATGTTGCATAGTTTTTGGTGTACAGTCTTAAGGTTTTAAATATCAAGATATATTGACAAGTACTGATTAACATCTTCAGTTAAACTCTCCTCTGTGCCCCAGGCTCTTATATCCAACCACCTGCATACCTTACAGGCTCTAACATGCCCAAATCCATACCCTAGATGTTCAACTCCCAACATTTTTCTCACTCTTCCAACTATACCAGTCACAAGTCAAAAGCTTGAGAGTCGTTTTTCATTCTTCCCTTCCCCATCTAGTCCATCAGCAAGTCATGATGACCGTACTTCCAAAACATTTGTAGACTCTTAACACTTCTTTCCATTTCCACTGCCACTCCCTAATCAAAGATATCATTATCACCCACCTAGACAACTGCAAAAGATTTCTAACCCATCTCTCTGCTGCTACTTTGTCTGCCTCCCATTCATTATCATCACAGCATCTAGTGCAATGCAAGTCTAATGGAAATATAAGCCATGCAAATAATTTTAAATGTTCTAATAGTCACATTACAAAAAGTAAAAAGAAGCAAGTAAAATTAAACAATACATTTTATTTAGCCCAATTTCTCCAAATTATAATCATTTCAATATGTATTAATAATCAATATAAAATCATTAATAAGGCAGTTTGTATTCTTTTTCATAGCAAATCTCTGAAATTTCATGTGTATTTTACACTTAGAGCACATCTCAACTTGGATGCTAAAATTTTTATTAGAAATACCTGATCTATATTTAAAGTTCACAAAGTTTATAGTTGGAAAACGTAGTTTCATGTGCCAAAACATACTTAACTGAATTCATTATGTTTTTAAATGTAGATGTAAAGTAATTAAAATTAAATTGGAAATTCAGTTTATCAGTAGCATTAGTTGCAATAGCTGCATGGGGTAGTGACTATTGTCTTGAAAAGCACTGACCTAGAGTAATCTTTCTCTAATGTAAATCAGATTACATAACTAACCTGATTAAAATCCTTCTTTCAGTCACTTACCATAGCACTCTGGATAAAATCTATTTTTGGCACCAACAGAGCCTACCTAAACTTCCCTCTGCTATCTTTCCTTGCTATAATTCTCCCTCTCGACTGAGCTCTGGAGACACTGACTTACCTTAAGTTCCTCCAACACACAGACTTCTGTGACCCCTCAAAGTCTTAGTACATACTATTCCTTCTGCAAGGAATGCTTTTTACTAGCTCTTCTTATGACTGATTCCTTGTCCTTCAGCTGAAATGTCATCTGATCAGACTGAATTCCCTGACCAACTGATAAATATGTCCCTCTCTGCCATGTTCTATCACTATCCTGATCATTCCTGTCATGGCATCCATACTGATTTATAATTATACATTTTTATTAGTTTATTATATGTCTCTTCATTAGACTGCAAGCTCTGAAATGACAAGGAGTGTGCTTTTTCACTTATTACTGTCTTTCTGGTGCTTAAGACAGTGCCTGGCACACAGTGGATGTTCCATAAAAGGCATCATATGTCGCAGATAAATCAGGTATGAAAAAGGCTGAAAGCTCTCCATTATATTTGTAGATTAACGCATTCAATATTTATTCAGAAATTACCATATGCTAGAAGTGAAAATCAACAAATAAATAAAAGAGACTCTACACTCAAGAGGCTCACAATTTAGTGATAGAAGCAGATAAGATAATTTAACACAATGTGGTAAGTATAATGTGAGAGAAATGCTCAAAGAATGATGTGTACCCAGAAGAGGGACAAGAAACCTAGGAGACATGAGGAGGTGGGAGGCAGTTGGGGTATCCCAGAGGAAAGGAGACCCAAATTCAAGATAATAATAGTGGGGTGAAAAACAATAATGACGTGAACAAAGGCAATGAAATAGTGTGGTGGGTGTCTAGGGGGTACGCTATGCAGCCAGGTAAAAGAATAACAACCCACAACCTGGAGATGCTGGGCTACACAGGGCCTTGTATGACATCCCAAGAAGCTTTGATGATTTTATGCTGTTGGTATTAGGAACTGAAAAATTTTAACTATGACAGTGATGTGATTTAATTTGAATTCCATATCAGTTATGCTATGGCTGTGTGAAAGCCAGATTGGAAGGTTACAGATGGGGAAAGTATTATGAGTCTATTGTTATAGTCCAGAAGATGAATGATGACAACTTGTATTCAGTCAGTAGTTGTAGGAATTAAGCATAGATGATCAGTTTCAGACATATTTGGAAAGTAAATTAAGCTCTCTGGAGGTCGTTGGTGACCTTGGGAAGGGCAGTTTCAGTGTACTGACGGGGAAGGAAGACACGCTGCATTCCTTATCCTCAGCTGCAGAAATAATGGGAATTGTGGAAGTGGTGATTAATAGCTCCCATATCTGGCTGCTTATCAGGAGCACGAGGAGAGCTTCTGAAAAATACTGATTACCCTGGCTTACCTCCAGACCCACTGAGTGGGCCTCCCTCATTGGAGCCCAGGAACCTTTATTTCATAAGTTCCTCAGGTAAATCTTACACAGATATCCATACACTTCTTTGGGAGATGCTGGGATGGACCAATCTTTTCAGTATCATAATCGTTTTTTTCAAATCCATTAGGTTCCTGCATTCAGACAGTGAGAGTTGTGTGACGGTTATGAAGGGAAGGAAAGCTAAGTCAGCAGCTGAAGAGGGCAAAGGTTAAGATGGGAGAATCACAAGTAGCTTACATCATTAAGAAAATGAAGAGAGATGTACAGGTGAAAGAATAGATACCTCAAAAACTGAGGCACTGGGCCCGGCGCAGTGGCTCAAGTCTGTAATCCCAGCACTTTGGGAGGCCAAGATGGGCGGATCACAAGGTCAGGAGATCGAGACCATCCTGGCTAACATGGTGAAACCCCGTCTCTAGTAAAAAATACAAAAAACTAGCCAGGTGAGGTGGCGGCACCTGTAGTCCCAGCTACTCAGGAGGCTGAGGCAGGAGAATGGCGGGAACCCTGGAGGCAGAGCTTGCAGTGAACAGAGATCGCGCCACTGCACTCCAGCCTGGCGACAGAGCGAGACTCCGTCTCAAAAAAAAAAAAAAAAAAAAAACTGAGGCACATGGGCTAAAGTAACTAGTTTATCAAGCTAAGAATATTAGTGCATCAGTCAACTTTTTCTCATAAATGTAAAAATAAATCTCTTATTTAAACCCATGATCCTCACTCTCAGTACCAACCCATCTAAGTCAGATCAACAATTTAATTAGCAAAAACTCAATAAAAGTTAAGTACTTGTATTAGTCTGTTCAAGCTACCATAACAAATACCACATGCTGGGTCATTTAAATAAAAGAGATTTATTTATTAAAGTTCTGGAAGCGAGAAGTCCAAAATTAAGATTCAGCTGGTTCAGGTTCTGGTGTGGGCTGTCTTCCTGACTTGAACAGAACTAAAAAAAAAACTATTTTAAAATTCAAATGGAACCAAAAAAAGAGCCCAAATAGCCAAGGCAATGCTAAGCAAAAAGAACACAGCTAAAGTAATTATACTACCTGACTTCAAACTATACTACAGGGTGACAGTAATCGAAACAACACGGTACTGGTACAAAAACAAACACATAGACTGATGGGACAGAACACAGAATAGAGAGCCCAGAAATAAGTCCACACACCTACGACTATCTGATCTTCAACAAAGCTGACAAAAACAAGCAATGCGGAAAGGACTACCTATTCAATAAATAGTGCTGGGATAACTGGTTAGCCATATGCAGAAGATTGAAGCTGGACCCCTTCCTTACACCATATATAAAAATCAACTCAAGATAGATGAATGACTTAAACGTAAAACCCAAAATTATAAAAACCCTGGAAGACAACTTAGGCAATACCATCTGAGACGTAGGAATGGGCAAAGATTTCATAGCAAAGACACCAAAAGCAATCACAACAAAAGCAAAAATTGACAAGAGGGATTCTAACTAAACTTAAGAGCTTCTGCAAAAGAAACTATCAATAGAGTAAACAGACAACCTACAGAATGAGAGAAAATTTTTGCAAACTATGCATCTGACAAAGGTCTAATATCCAGCATCTGTAAGTAACTTAAACAAATTTACAAGAAAAAAGTGGGCAAAGGACACGAACAGATATTTTTCAAAAGAAGACATACATACAGCCAACAGGGATATGAAAAAATAAAAAATAAAAAGACAGCTCAACAGATTACTGATCATCAGAAAAATGCAAATCAAAACCACAATGAAGATACCATCTCACACCAGTCAGAATGGCTATTATATAAAAGTCAAAAAATAACAGATGCTGACAAGGATATGGAGAAATGGTAACACTTATACACTGTTGGTGAGAGTGTAAATTAGTTCAACCATTGTGGAAAGGAGTATGGCAATTCCTCAAAGAACTAAAAACAGAAGTACCATTCAATCCAACAATCCCATTACTGGGTATATACCCAGAGAAATATAACTCATTCTACCATAAAGACACACGAATATGAATGTTCACTGCAGCACTATTCACAATAGCAAAGACATGGAATCAACCTAAATGCCCATCAGTGACAGACTGGATAAAGAAAATGTGGTACATATACACCATGGAATACTACGTAGCCTTAAAGGAATGAGATTATGTTCTTTGCAGGAACACGGATGGAGCTGGAGACCGCTATGTTTAGCAAGCTAACGCAGAAGCAGAAAACCAAATGTTGCCTGCTCTCACTCATTAGCAGGAGCTAAATGATTAGAACTCATAAACACACAGGAAACAATAGACACTGGGGCCTCCTTGAGGGTAAAGGGTGGGAGAAAGGAGAGGATCAGAAAAAATAACTATTAGGTACTAGATTTAGTACCTGGGTGAAGAAATAATCTGCACAACAAGCCCCCATGACACGAGTTTACCTATAAAACAAACCTGCACATGTGCCCCTGAACCTAAAATAATAATTTTTTAAAAAAGAAAAATTGGGACGGAGGCTCACACCTGTAATCCCAGCACTTTGGGAGGTGGAGGCAGGTGAATCACCTGAGGTCAGAGGTTTGAGACCAACCTAGCCAACATGGTGAAACCCTATCTCTACAATAAATAAATAAATAAATAAATAAAATTAGCCTGGCATGCTGGCGGGTGCCTGTAATCCCAGCTACTCAGGAGGCTGAAGCAGGAGAATCGCTTGAATCCTTGAATCTGGGAGGCAGAGGTCTTTCAAGTTTTCTTTGGAGAGTCCAAGAAAGATTCCATGTAAACTAGCAGTATTTGAAATGGGCATTAAATAGTAAGAATTTGATAGATTGAGCCAAGATCGCGCCACTGCACTCCAGCCTGGGTGACAAGAACGAGACTCTGTCTCAAAAAAAGAGGAAAAATTGTTCTTTTCCTTTGATCATCCAGAACACTCTGCACCTCTAAAGGCACCCAAATTCTGTCGAAACTTCCATCCCCAATAATAACACTCATAAACAGGTAACTATGTTACCATGTGACAGACACTCTCCTAAGTGTTTTTACATGTATTAATTTAATTTTTACAACCACCACATGAGGAGGGTACTACTATTGTCCCATTGTACCGGTGAGGAAGCTGAGGCACAGGCAGGTTAAGTGATTACTTAGCTCGCAGAACTATTAAGTGGCAGAACGGGGATGTGAACCCAGGGAGTCAGGCTCCACAGAATACATGTTCTTTACCTCAACACTGTGTAAGTTCTGACTACACTCTATGCTAGTCTACACTAGATTCTGTTAAGGGCAAATATTTTTTTTTTCTATCCCAAAACAGTATCTTTCACAAAGTAGGAAGTCATGTATAGGTTGATTGTTTGAACTCCTTTTGGTCACAAAATATGCTCTACTCAAGCTATGCCTGTTCTAAAGTAATCAGAAATGGCCACTGCATACACAGAAAAGATGAAAAAAAAATGAGATGAAAACCTCTGGGAGGAGTGGAAAGCAAAAGTTGAATGGGTAGAAAGTTTTGAAAACCAAGTAGAGATTTTTAAAGGGGAGGGAGGGGACTGCAGGTTATTGAGGACAGAGATATTAAACTTGTGCTTTGGAAGATTAACCTGAGAGCAGCAATGTTTACATGTAATAGATGAATAAGAAATGGAGAGAGTGAGAGGGCAGGATGCTGTCAGAGTTATCCCACGTGCGAAAGGAGGACAGCTGAGACTCTGATGGTCAGAATGAGAAGAAAGAGGAAAAGGTGTTTCCTTTATTCAAAAAGATGTTTTGAATAAAGAAATTACAATATGTGTTAGATATAGGAAGATTTTAAAAATAAAAAAGGAAACTAAACTATGTTTATTTTCTAAGTTTCTAGACTGGTACACCACTGAAAGAAACTGCATCAATTAGAAAAGCAGATTTTAAAATTGAGCTTTTTAAAAAAATAAATAAATAAATACAGACCAGGCACAGTGGCTCATGCCTGTAATCCCAGCACTTTGGGAGGCCAAGGTAGGAGAATTACTTGAGCCCAGGAAGGAGTTCAAGACCAGCCTGGGCAACATAGGAAGACCCTGTGTCTACAAAAAAAAAATTTTTAATTTGCTGGGCATGATGGTGTGCACTTGTGGGCTCAGCTACTTGGAAGGCTGAGGTGGAAGGATCTCATCAGCCAGGGAGATTGAGGCTGCAGTAAGCAGTTTTCCTGCCATTGTCCCATAGCCTGGGTGACAGAGCTAGACCCTGTCTCAAAAAAAAAAAAAAAAAAAAAAAAAAGAAGAATAAATACAGTTTACCTCTAAAACACCCTTAACCACAGCTGCTTCATGGAATTAGCCATTCCATACGCTGACAGGCATAATGATTTTTTGAAGGGCTAGACCCAGAGAGGTCTTAACTCTTTTATAAGTCTGTCATTTCTTACCTACCTACAGATAACCTATAGAAAACACACATTTTTTTAAAGCCAGGTTTCTGGCATCCATCAATCATAGACTGTTTAAAACAAACAAACAACAACAACAACGAAAAAAACCTTCAAAGTCCTTTTGCTCAACACCCCTCCTGACTACACCATGCCAAGCAGCCAGCAAGTCATCAATCGCCAGTCTCTACCCTTATGGAGATGGAATACTTACTGTTTCACAGGCAATCCATTCCATGTTTTAAAGTGCTCTATTGAACAGTCTCCCCTACGTTAAGTTTAAGTCTGTCTGCCTGTAACGTTCACCCATTTGTTCTAATGATGTCTTCTGGGGAGATACTGAGTCAGTCTAATCCTTTTCCAAGTAACAGCTCCTCAAATATTTAGAGACAGTATCATGAACTCACCAACTATTCTCTGACAAATGGCTCTCATAACAATTGTTAGCCTGGGTGTCCTGACAACACAGTGCATAGCAATCCTGTACCCACTGGATCAGCAAGCTCGTTGAAGGAGCTGTTGCATATCAGAGCCTCGCACAATTCCTGGCAATCCTGTACCCACTGGATCAGCAAGCTCGTTGAAGGAGCTGCTGCATATCAGAGCCTCGCACAATTCCTGGCATACTGTGGACTCGCAACATATGATTCCTTGTAAATGACTCAGTAAATGGACAAATCCATCTGCTAATAGAATTTTCAAACGTGTCCTTTCTTAACTGGTTGTATCTTCTACCTACAAACAACTTTATTAAATTCAGTCTGTCCTCAAAACTCAAATAAATTTCATATAAAGAAAATACAAATTCAGAAGTAATCTGGAAGATAGGCAGGTAAATGAAACATCTTACTAGGAAACCTCAATAGGGGAAAGGCATTTGTATGGTATACATATAATGCATTTTGGAATGTCTGAATTTGTATTACATGTACATATCACTTTTTCAATTAAAAGACATAAATAATAAAGTGATTTATTTATTATTAAAATAATAAAGTTATTTCCATTTTAATTCATCCTAGTGGAATAGTAATGGTATAGCATGAATTGTGTCTTCTCTAATAAAAAGATGTGTCCTGGGCTGGGCACGGTGGCTCACGTCTGTAATCCCAGCACTTTGGGAGGTCGAGGCAGGGGGATCACGAGGTCAGGAGATCGAGACCACCCTGGCTAACACAGTGAAACCCTGTCTCTACTTAAAAAAAAAAAAACAAAAAAATGAGCCGGGCATGGTGGCAGGTGCTTGTAGTCCCAGCTACTTAGGAGGCTGAGGCAGGAGAATGGCGTGAACCCAGGAGGCAGAGCTTACAGTGAGTGGAGATCAGGCCACTGCACTCCAGCCTGGGCGACACAGTGAGACTCCGTCTCAAAAAAAAAAAAGATACGTCCTGCCGTTTAAACAGAGAATGACCAAATAAACACCTAGTAGTAGTATTAGATTTAATCTAGACCAGAGGCATTCAACAATTTTGAGGATAACCCACAGTAAGAAATACATTTTATATTGCAGCCTAGTATGCATATACAAATATGCAACTAATACAAAACTTTCACAAAGCAGTACTTATAACTACCTTGGATGTAGTCTGATACTTTGTTTAACACTGTCAAACACAATCTCACTAAATCGATATCATGGCCCACTATTAGGTCACAATCTACCGTTTAAAAAACACTGTTCAGGCCGGGTGCAGTGGCTCACACCTATAATCCCAGTATTTTGGGAGGCCGAGGTGGGCGGATCACCTGAGGTCAGGAGTTCAAGACCAGCCTGGCCAACATAGCGAAATCCCATCTCTACTAAACATATGAAAATTAGCCAGGTGTGGTGGCGCACCCCTGTAGTCCCAGCTACTTAGGAGGCTGAGGCATGAGAATTTCTTGAACCTGGGAGGCAGAGGTTGCAGTGAGCCGAGATCATACCATTCACTGTACTTCAGCCTGGGCGACAGAGCGAGACTCAGTCTGAAAACAAAAACCACTGTTCTAATCCAAGCCCACTCTACTATTCTCGACCAATTTATTGATGACAAAGGTTATGTTTCAGCTTAGATAAATGGCTTGTACAGAGTCAAGTAGCTGATTCATTCAGTTAGCTCCTGCCGTATGCCAGCACTGCACTATGGAAAATGATAAAGGAGACACAGCTCCTGGCTTCATGGAAGCTGCAAATAGTTGGGCAGACAGATGAGGCAACCAACTGTTCAGCAGATTCCTGTGCAGTGAAGTATTAACAAGGGCCACCAAGGAGGGGCCTCTAAATCAGACAGAGAGAGCTGAGGAAGACCAGCAGATGACAGCAGAGGCCAGACTAAACCCAGCTCTCACTGTTCTTGGCGTGCAACCTTACTTATCTTTGGCACACCTTCAACAAATACGCAGGGACCACCTGCCACAGGGATTTGAGGGGGAACCAAATACACCCCAAACTAACTCATTCACAAATACTCCTAATTCCCACAGCAGTTGAACCTTATGGGTCTTTTCTCTTCGTATGTCCCTACAATCTAGTGGACACTCACAAAAGCATTGCTTCCTCCTTCTCATTTCCCCTCTTGCTCTGCAAGCGAGGAACTCATGATCCTTCTGCCACTTCCCTTCTTAATTGACTCTGGGGGGAAAAAAAAAAACAAAGCCCTAAGAGAATATTTAATATTCAAAGTACATAATTCAAATAAAATACCCACACATACATTTTACATGATATGTTTTTAGGATTAAATAAACAGGCTAAAGTTTCTTAAGTTGAATTTAGAAGGACTTCAGTATGCAGGTCATTCTATTGGTATTTAGATGAGAATGCAGAAATCTCACCACACAATTGTTGCTGTCCTGGTAGTAGGACTCAGAACCATGCTAGGATTCATAAAAATAATTGCAAGCCTTTGCCCCTCTTTTCAAAATATGAAGAGAATGGGTCTCAGTTTTATTAACCAGAAAACATAAACAGACACACATATACAGGGTTCTAAACCTCCACTAGATAAGAAACCCAAAGCTATCCTTTTCAAAGCTTCTGAGGTATATCTAGTAACTTAAAAATAATGTAATTCCAAATAGAACCAGCTAACTAGCTCAGAGCTAAAACTGACGGTTAACAAGTTATGGGAATGTCAACCAAATCAGAATATGAATCTTTACACTGGAAAAAAAAAGAGCTATTGGGTATAATTTCAACATCTACTACAAAAATGTTGGTACTTCTTTTAAGGTTTAATTACATCTTACTTCCTGAACCCTTGGTTGTAGATGTTTTCTGTGGGCTCAGACCATACTCTTGCTAAGTAGTTCTGCTTCACCAACTAGACTTCCTCAATTGTTTTTCCCCCTTCTAGCCCACCTTTGCCTGCAATTTCATCTAACACTTCCAAAAGAAAAGGAACATGCTAAGAATGGTTTACTTTATATCACAGAATTGAATATCTTCCTTAAAATCTATTCTCTAGGAAAAAGCTAAAAATAATGTCAGAAAAATTCATGTGAATTCTATTACCTCTGTTATTAATTCTATTTTGTTCATTAATCTTTAGTACTCACCATGTGACCGCTAGTATGTCACCTAACTTTTTTCCAGCTAATCTTCTTTTATTTCTAAATTAAAGTAAACAAAACATGCTTTTGCTATCTTCTCACAGAAATTTGAAAGATTAATGAAATAATAGAAACTGCTTTGGAACTCTTGGAAGGGAAGAGTATACAAACTGGGTTCACTTTGCATATATTGATTTAAAAAAAAACAAGAACACACTGTGACAATGCATTTAACGAATGTGGGCAATGCTTTCTTTAAAGAAGGCTCAAATATATTCTATTAGCCTTGTCTACAAGTAAGCATTTTGATGCAACTGTAATTTTCCAACATTCACAAAAAGAATTTGCAAATACGCATTACCATCTGCCTCAACTTACTTTTGTTTTTAAAATACTCAAAAAATGTCCAGTCTAAATAAATGATTTAAATTAAGAGCAATCAGTTATTGAATGCATACTATGGGCCAGGCACTTGATACCATCTTACTCAGAACTCGTACACAGATTAAAAGGTGAAGTCTGCAATCCCTATTTTGCAGATGAAGAAACTGAGGCCAAGTGAGGCTAGGTTCCATTATGAGGAGCCATGCTACCAGCGAGAGTCAGAGGCAGGACTCAAGAGCAGCCAGCAAAGCTTCACTCCATCACCACACTGTGATGATTCCTCTTCAAATATTCACTTTTGGGGAATCTAAAAAAACAAGCACCATAAACAAGTTTAGTCACCTACTAAATTACTTATTAAATACATTAGTCTTTCAATTCCAAGCCACTGAAAGGATAAACAATGAGGTCCTTCAGAAGCCCTAGCTCCTGCTATCATGTATGTATATGCTATTCATGGGTATATCATGACCTTGAAGCAGCGAGAAATAAAAATGACACACTGTCACAAAGGAGCACTGAGGCACATTTTCAGCCCTTGGAAATAGAGGACTTGCAGCAGGGATATTAGGGAAAAACAAGATCTAAAGCAATCCTGTATCATTCATATAATTCAGGAATTAAATGTATCATCATTTTCCTCAACAACTGCTCTGTTTTTATTATCAATTAACACTAAAGATTTAACACATTAATGCTTGCTGAAAAATTAATTGTTAAAATAATCTCTATAACATTAATGGACCTCAATGTCATTCAATGCACTCTAAGAATACAAACACACACACACAAAGAATAGAAAACAGGCAAACTGAAGGAAGCAGATTTGCTACACAAAAATATCTTTAATTTACCTAAAAGTTCACCCACTTGTTTAAATAATCACATTTCTATTTAGATTTATTTACATACAACTTTTCAGAAGCTTGTGTTGGTTTAAACAAGGCCTATTGATGACCATCTCAGGCATATCTTTCTAGCTAATGCCCACCTTGTGGATAAATATTAATAATGTGTAAAAACATCCAATATCTTATTTAGTCTTTTCCTGGGCCCATCTGTTCCCTAAAAGTCACACTTCACTCATGAGTGTGCTATTTCAGTCAAATTAACTTGCCTAAGTCTGAGAAAAATTCTGCTCCCTGTCTCCACTATTCTGTATGGGGAAAAAAAAATGTAATAAAATGTAATAAAATGTAATGTCACTGCTGGTCAACTATCAAGAAGAGTAACGAAGGAGAGTATCATGGAAGAGAAAAAGGCTGGCCCAATGCAAAGGGATGGGAAAAGGAGGAGGCAGGGTAAGGGTTGGAGGGAGGTGCTCTAAAACAATAAGAGGAGGAAGAGAAGATGATGAATTGGCACAGGCCTCCCAGTTCCTAACATTAAGTTCCAAACTTAGCTCTGATTTTTTCTGACCTTGGGCAAATCTCTGGTTCTCTGTATCTTACTGTGGCTCCAGCAAGTTAGAGAAAATCAAGCCAGAGGAAAGCTTCTTATAATAATGTCATCAAATGTCAGTCTTGCTACTAATAGAGGAAGAAAAGCTAAGCTACCTATGACCACACACACACAGAGAGAGAGAGAGTAATAAATATGGTATTAATGAACCCTCTAATTTGTTGGAAATAATTTTTAATTCATGAAATGCAAATCATTTGGTGTCAATTCCTTTACCCTCCTCCCATTCTAAACAATTCATTCCATTTTCAGGTTTGCCTTTAGGACATTTTCCCTGACATTTGTATCTTCTACTCATTCTACTCCTTTAACTAAATGACTTATTCTTTAAAACGAAAATAGAATTCACCTCCCTTAAGTATTAGTGTCTTGAAGGTCCTTATAAAATAGTTGATCTGATCCATCCCACTCTCAATTAACCTTCACTGCATCCAGTTATATTTTTAATCTCTCCAACCTCTTTTTTTTTTCCTTGCTGCTCTTCTTTAGGGCCCTCTCCAATGTACAGTATCTCTTTGTGATAAAGTCACAGTCTAAATTCAATGCCTTGTTGTCAACTCAGAAACTGAGACACAGATCACCACCTTCCTGCTTTGACATAGATACTTCAGTGCATGCAGGCTTGAGCTAAAATGATACTGGCTGCCAGATGACACTGGAAACTCATATATTGTCTACTTTCCACTTATATTCAGTTCAATTTCAGAACTGTAGTTTTTCAGGGATTTTTGTAAAAATAAATTGACATACTATAATTTTTTATCCTGATTAGTTTGCATTATATCTGACTACCTTCATTTTACATATGCATTTGAAAGTTGTCTCATTCTTTATCCTGTCAGTTCTCTTTTTATACATACATCAGCTTCATATTTTCTTGTATGTTCTTACCCAGTATACTTAGAACTCAATAAATACATGTTCATTGGTTTTATGTGTCCATATTTCTCAGGAGTTCCAGTAAGAGTCATACTGAATGCCAGCTTGGCTGCTTACTAGCCATATGATTCTGGGTGAATGACTTGTCTCTCCAACCCTGAATTTTCTCCCCTATTGACACGGGGATATGGAAACAGGTAAGGAATAGAAGGTATGAAAAGTGTCTAGCAGAATCCATGTCTGCCACCCCATAATGGCTAAGCAAATGTTGGCCCCCTTTTTCCCCTCTACTTTATAAAATATATTTAGTATAACATAATCCATAAGAATTTTTAAATCAATGCAGAGAGTGTGAGAAATTGCAATGCAAACTTGGACTAGGATAAATTGCAAAACTTTGGCCATACAGAAAATTAAATTGGATCATTCTATATAGCATATGAGCTTGGGACTCTCTTGACTTGGCTCTGGTAGCAGAGGAAAAAAAAATAATCTATTTCTTTCTAGATATTTGAAGTCCCTCTAAAATAAATCACAATAATAAATAAAACTTCATAATTTAACTTACTAGCCTTGCAAAAGGTACTACCTAAGAAGAATACCTAACACTCTAAATGTATGCTCCATTGAAGAGAACCCGATAGCCTACCCTCTAATCCAGATAAAGATTAAGTTTCCATTCCTCCAAGGTTCTGGGTGACTGCCCAACTTCATTTGTAAAGAAGTTAAATCAAGTGCATTTTTGGATAACTGTTAATCATAAGTAGATTCCAAAACAGAGATATCCTATCCAGTCCAGTTACCTTAGTTGTATTGCTTCTCACACATTATTAATTTAAAAAAGAATTCATTTGATGGTGGTAATTAAATACCACCAACTGTGAATTTGTGATAACCTAAATGTATTATATAATGTTAATTCAGCAAAAATATTTTTGTGATTTCAAGTTCTACCAATTCATTGTTGGATGAAGAAAAGTTCACGTTTTGACACTTTATTTATAGACCCTTGGGAACTATGAAGTATGGTTCTCGATAATTATGACATTTTAATTCTTAGCACCATTTATCTAATAATACTTAGAAGCAATTTCTTGAAAAATATCAGCATAATCACTTTTTAAAAATTTTTTATTTCATCCTCATTAATCACAAAACTTTTTCTATTTGTGCAGAATTGAGAGTCTATTTACAACTCAGACTAGAATAAAATAATGTGGACTCTTCTGCCTATATAATTAGCATTGAAAAACTAATGCTTCTAACAAGTGTGTCATTTTAAAACATCTGCGTATTAGCAACTAGTACAGTTTTCACTTAACACCTCTATAAACGAGTTATATGCACTCTAAAAACATACTTAAACAATCCAATTACATTTTAAAACTCTCTTTACCAATGTCTAATATAGCAAAGAAAAATACTTATCTTTTAATAAATGTTGCTTCTACCTAAGGGGTCACCTCAAATTTTCTATGAAACGAGGCAAGGTAAACATATATAAATAAACATGAATAAAATCATTAACATAGTTAACTTCTTGTTTACTATTATTATTTGAGACAGAGTCTTGCTCTGTCAGCCATGTCGGAGTGCAGTGGCACAATCATGGCTCACTACAGCTTTGACCTCCTGGACTCAAGTGATCCTCCTACCTCAGCATCCCGAGTAGTTGGCACTACAGGCATGCTCCACCATACCTGGCTAATTTTTTTTGGTTTTTTGTAGAGACAAGATCTCACTATGTTGCCTAGACTGGTCTCAAACTCCTGGGCTCAAGCAATCCTCCCGCCTTGGCTGCCCAAAATGCTGGGGTTACAGGCATGAACACTGTGCCTGGCCAGCTTCTTATTAATACAGGCAGCATTTATACAGGGAGCAAGAAAGAAGTTAAAAGTATTTATCAGAGGAAATGGCAAACCTCAATATGGAGGATGCAATATGGCACAGAGATTCTAGAGCATGGGTTATAGTGATCAATACCTCTAGTTGAATCTTAGCTCCACTGTTTTTATATTAAATTAAATTTTCCTTGAGTGAGTTACTCAAACTCTCTAAATCTTAATTTCCTCTTCTGTAAAATGGAAATCATAAGAGTACCTACCTCTTTGGGGTTTTATGAGGACTAAACGAGATTATTCATATAAAAGCACCCAGAATAGTACCTACACATAACAAGCACTCAATAAATGTTAACCATTATTATCACCACCACTGTACTATAAATATATGTATATGTATAATGAAAATAGTTGAATAAATTTAATTCTTCTGTATACAAACCAGACCAATAGGCAGACCCAAGCCAGCTAATAAACCCCTATGTTGAGATTATAGGTCTCAGGTTCTATTCATTAGATCTTAAGCTGCCTCTCATTGCCAACATATATCTCATCCTGCACCACCAAAAGAACAATCTGGTTACTCATGCTATATCAAATTAATATGCAAGTTCATCACTTCAGCAAGAAAATCACAAACAAGTGGTTCATTCATGACTCATTTTATTCATAACAATCTCAAACCTGTCACCCAAAAACCAGCTTTTACAGCGACCACTAAATGAAAGAAACATATTCACATCCGAATTCATTCACTGGTGTCAAAAAAACTCAACATAAAGAAACTATCTGAGAGAAGATACAGTTAGTCCACTAAATAAGGATTGCTGAGAAAATGCATCATTATTTTGTAGAGAAGAAGCTTCAGTCAAGAGCAAACACAATTAATTTACACAAGTGATGACCCTTGGTTTTTATGGCTGCATTCAATAACTGCACATTAGATCAGAGTCTTAAAATGAAAACAGTTTCGTGTAAAAGAGTAAAGTTGCATCCTTAGGAAAGAAACATATTTTTATTGCAAAATTCCTGGATAATGACAAGAAAGCGCTAAGATGTTATAGTAGAAAATGGATACAATTTTTTCCACCTAGGCTGAATATCTTATCAAAATAGAAAACTCCATTTTCCCTAAGGTTGGCTTATAATTGGAAATTAGATTCCTCAATAATTTAATGACTGAAATCTTTATTAAAGTCAAATGACCTTCCTAATTAAATTTTCTCCTTAATATATAAGCTCTGCTAGGCAGGTGTTATCTCTACATATAATACAGACTTTACATATGGATTAAATGACCTTTTTCCTCTACGTTCACCCTTTTTTTTGATTTGACATTCTAACGGTTTATTAGTGGTAAAACCTTTTAAAGTACAACAAATTACTAATGCATTCTGGTAAGTGTTCTGATTGTTATACTTGTAATGTCCCTATTTTTTATTCCATCTTGAAAAATATTCAAGCTTAAATATTTTACTCTTCTATATTTCTTTCTTCAAATTATCATTTCAAAAGAACATAGCTAGTGTGGGGAAATGTGTTCAATTTTATTATAACATTAAGAAGAATGTTAGGATTTCAAAACCTAGTAAGTAGAATTGTGATATGTGCATACAATTGACATTAAGTTCAAAAGCTCTGACTACAAACAATACACTTACATCTAATACAGGCTCATCCAAGTAAATATATGGAAGATGCATAAAAATATGGTAATTTCATTTTAAGTACTTACAATTTTAATCTTTAAGTATTTGTTTAAAAAACAAAAATAGTTAAATAACTCTTAAGGTGTCATGACAAAAATGCCCTGGCATTTGGAAAGCCAAAAATATATTATCAAAACTCACTCTTTGGATGTCACTTTAAATCTAGTAAATTTCACTGGCAACAAATCAAAGAAAGTAACTGTTATATGTTTGAAATAACACATTTATCCATCACTTCACCAGAAGGCTAAGATGACGTAGGCAAAATGCTTTACCTTCACTTTGCTCATTAATCAAAAAATTCATTAAGTGAATTACTCAAGGATACAAAGCAATTTTACTTTATTAGGTTTCTTATCTTTCTAGTTCATACAGGAAAAAAAAGTATCATCTGAAAGATGGAACATCATTTGAGAGAAAGGAATATGTACTTTATGAACACTGACATTTCCAAAGGAAATGTGGGCATATCCAGCTCTAAATTTTACACATCACCAAACACTAACAAAAAAAGAAAAAAAGAACAGAAACAGGAACCTTCTGCATCCCAAGTCACGAATGAGTCAAATAAAAAGAATAAAGTACAATCTCGCCAGCATTTTTTCTTGGATATTGTACATTTCTACCTGGTTTTCTACTACTAGGAAACAGATTTCAGCTTTCATAATGCTTTCAAATGGGCTCTTCTTAGCAAATGTCTGCACTCTTCAGTCTAGGCCATTAAGGTAACTTAATCCCTCAAGAATTGCTCAGTGGAAGAAATGCTCATTCCCAATTCAAAAATTAATTCCTTAGCTGTTTCTGTATTAAGAGTCATGAGGAAAACCACAGCTACAATTTAGATTCAGAATGTTATCTTGAAGGCTAGCAAGACAAATAGGAGCTTAGAGAACGGAAGATGATGCTGGGGGAGGGGGCGCAGTGAGAGTGCGAGAAACATGCTGGTCAGTTCCGAGATGATGCAGGAATGACATGGCACCTGGACAACACAAGTCCACCCACTGCCAAGTCTGTGCCTAGGGCTGTCTCACAGTTGTCTGGAGCTGTGAATAGGTGCACACGCAAACACACCACCTTTTATTCTTCGACTCTCCGGGAGGAGAATGGTGGAGGAGCGTCTCTGGATAAAGCTTCACCACAACAAACGACGTCTTTCTCCTCGCACCCCGCCTCCCCAGCTAGAGGCAGGCAACAGTAGACAGCTGAGAGGAACAAGAACCCAGGCAGAAGGAAAGCATCTCCACCTAGGGGAGGGGGCTCGGGGGATAAAGCCCCACAGCCTCGCAGAGAGCCTCGCGGAGGGCGACAGGAAAAGGAGGCGGGTGTTGAGCCGGGAAAACAGGAGAGGGGCACTGGGAAGCTTTCGGCGCGCTACGCAGGGAGGCTGCCCGGGGCTGGCGCGCACCGAGGGGGTGGGGGTCGATCCCGGGGCGGAACCCTCCCCCGACTCCCCGACTGGAGGACAGGGAGGAAATGGCTTTGTATCGCACGATGAAAGGCCGGCAGGAGGGCCACCAGGCGGGGGGTGGCAGGGGACGGAGGATGCCCAGAGCTGGAGAACCCCGCCCGCCCCACGGACACCGCCACTCTGCCCCCCATTCCACCGCAGCGCCTGGTCCACCCACCCTCTGGCTCCCGCTGCCGGTCCACGTTCCAACGGCCCGGAGCGGGGTCGCCCCCCGCCGCATCCTCACTCAGCGCCCTGCGCGCTCACCTGCCCACGAAGTTCTCGAGCACCGAGCTCTTGCCGGCGCTCTGGCCGCCCACCACGGCGATCTGCGGCAGCTCCAGCAGGCAGCTCTGTCCCAGCGCCGAAAAGGCGTCCTGCAGACGGTTCACCAGTGGGATCAGCTCCTCCATCTCCCGGTTCCCCATCTTGCCCGAGGGGCCGGCGACCAGTTCGCCTCTACGACCTGACCGGGAGTAGGGGCCGCGCTGCCCTGGCTGCGGCTGCTGCGCCGGGCTCAGCCCGCCGGGTCCTGGCGCAGACGTCGGAGCCCGCCGCCAGCCCGCCGCTTGGCTCTGACAGCTAACGGCCCGCAGCGCGCCTGCGCGGGCGAGCAGGGGCGTGGCCTGGCTCCGCGATGCCCCGCCCCCGGTCCGCGGCTGCCCCGCCCCGGACGTCCCAGCCCACCACCCGGCCCCGCGCGCAAGCACTGCCTCCCAGCTGCGGCCAGATGCCACGGCCTCTGCGTTCTGTGGCCAAGGCTCAGAGGCCAAGTTACAGCGCCAGGTCAGTGAATGGCATGAAATCAGCAGCCGCGGCAGCGTTGTTCTCTTTCAGCGGCTACCAAGCTAAAACCCAGTGGAAAGCACTATCTCCGCCAACAACACCACACGGTCACCAGCAAGAGCAGCACCGCCGCCGCCGCCACCGGGGCACCGCTGCCAGAGTACACTTCCCAAAAGGATATCTCTGTCACGCCCTTCTCCAGAACCGCGATGACTCCTCCCAGGGTGGCAGGCCTGTTGGAGTCTAAATTCTTCATGCGACATCCATCTAAGGCCCTGAGTGGTCTGACCTTACCTAATTCTTCATCTGTAATGACTCGTCCTCCCCAGCCCCGCATAAGCACAGGTAGAGTCTGTAGGGTTTACCTGCCCCAACACACCCCTTCAATCACTCTGGCCTGTGAGACTTCTCATGCCATTTGCCCTCCCAGTCTATCTCCTTCTACGGAGTCTATCCAGAACCAGGTACCCTGGACGCATTCTGTGAAATTTAGCACATTGAGAAGTGACTGTGTGTGGGGTCCTGTGCCTGATGATCGGGACACAAAGATAAATGGCCATGCTTCTCTTAGCCTCCACAGAGGGTTCCTTTTTAGTCTGCTCCTCAAATACTGATGCTTCCCAAGGTTTAATATATGGGCATTTTCTTGTCTAATGCTTGTCCTCCAGCTGAGGACTTTCCCATAGCTTTAACTCTACATAAAGGCTGGCGACTACAGAAATTTACATTGCTAGACCCTGTCTCTCTTCTGCAACTTAGACTGTACTCCAAGAGGGGCCCAGACTACTACCTGAGTGTCCAAGTACCACAAACTCAATTTATTCAAAACTGAAGTCATCTTTTGTAATCTCAGCATTTAATGTACAGTTCCTTCTAACTCTAAAAAGACTTGTATTAAAATGTTCATAATGACAAAAAAAAACCCTGAAAATAACCCAAATATCTATCAACAGGTGAATGAATAAACAAATGTGGTATGTATATATAGTGAAATATTATCTGCAACAAAAAAGAAGACTTTTGATATAGCAACAATCTCAGATACATTATGTAGAATGAAAAAGGCCGAAGAGCATATATTGTTTGATTTCATGTACGTGAAGTTCTACAACCAGCAAAGCTATTCTACGGTGATAGAAATCAGAACTGTGGTTGTCTTTGAGGAGTGGAGATTGACTGTAGGAGGCATGAGGAAACTTTCTGGAGTGACGGAAATGTCCCATGTCTTGACTGGGATGTGGGCATACATTTGTCAAAACTCCTCAAACTAAACTTTTAAGTGATGTGATTTTACTGTACATTACATCTCAACTTTTTTTAAAGCATCAGAAAAAGACAAAACTGAATGCATCTCCACTGAAGTGGATCTCTATTAGAATGTCTGCCCAGGAAACCTTTTCTAAGAAACACTCCATCCAATGCATGGTTGTAGCCAGAGCAGTCATGAAGATAGAAAGGCATGAAGAAAAACTGAGCCCTGGCCATAGCTGTGTGCACCAGACTGGGCACCTGACTCGAGCTGTACCAATCAAAGCCCTTTCCCAGGAATATGCAATTGAGAGAGAGATTGGCCTTTGTCTGAGTGACTGGACTATAAATGAGGAATAACATTGGCAACTATGGTTAGTAAGATTTCGCCAGTAGAAGGGAAGTGCTCATCTTCAGAGAGAAAAGTAAAACGACACAAGGAGAGGAGCAGAGGGAAAGAAGAGGGAAGATCCTGATAGTACTTGTATCCTCAATCTTGTTCATGTCTGATGTCCAACTATAATCCTGTCCTGAGTTCCTTATACAACCTCCCCCCCAATAAACTTATAATAAATTCTCCTCTTTGCCTAACCTAATTCAACTCAGATTTCTTTTACTTGCAATCAAAGAATCCTATAAACACATTCTCATGCTAGAGATAGTGTGCTCCCTATCTCAGGGAGAAGCCTGCCCAATCCCAATCCAGAATCTGGAAGTCATTCTCACTTCACTTTTCCCTCTCTCTCCTTCATTGCCTACACCAAATTGGTACCCAAATAATACCCATTCTACCTTCCTAGAACCCATTTTCTCTCCATTCTTGCTGCTAGTGCCTCAGTTATAACCATCATTTATCTAACAACCATCTTCCTCTATGCTCTTCGTATATATATGTACCCTGAATAGATTTTCATTATTGCCCTTGGCATATTGCATTAAGTCACTAATTTACATGTCCCTCTCTTTCACTCTAATGCCCTTCCCAAAGATGCCCACTTTTTAATCCCTGGAACCTGTGAATGTTACCTGAAGTGGTAAATGGTTCTTTGTATATATAATTAAGGACCTTGGAATGGGAAGATTATTCTAGATTATCCAAGTGGATACAGTCTACGCACATGAATTCTTAAGAGCAGAGAACCTTTCCAATCTGCATCAGAGGGAGATACAACTGGGGAAGAGTCCCAGAGATGCATGGAGAAAGGGGACCAGAAGCCAAGGAATGCAGGCAGCCTCTAGAAAGTGGGAAAGGCAGGAAACACATTCTCCCTCAGAGCCTCCAAAAAGAACATAGCCCTGCTGACACGCTGATTTTATTCCGGGGAGACCTGCATCAGACTTTTTATTTATTTACTTATTTATTCATTTGTTTATTTATTTGAGATGCAGTCTCACTTTGTCATCCAGGCTGGAGTGCAATGGCATGATCTCAGCTCACTGCAACCTCTGCCTCCCAGGTTCAAGCAACTCTCCCACCTCAGCCTCCCGAGTAGCTGGGACTGCAGGTGTGCACCACCACATCTAGCTAATTTTGTTTTGTTTTGTACTTTTAGTAGAAATGGGTTTTCACCATGTTGACCAGGCTGGTCTCGAACTCCTGACCTCAAGTGATCCACCTGCCTCGGCCTCCCAAAGTGCTGGAATTACAGGCATGAGCCACCATGCCCAGCCCTGCATCAGACTTCTAACCCACGGTACTATAAGAAAATAAATCTATGTTGTTTGAAAACACGAAGTTTGTCGTAACTTGTTACAGCAGCAATAGAAAATTAATACAACTCCTTGAGGGCAGGATCCATCTTTGTGATTCTCAAATGTCCGGCGCAGTGCACAGCACCAGAGAAGACCACAGTTCCCTGGCAGCAGACGTAAACAAATTGTTACAACACACATAAGATGTTCGAGGGTACAATAGACTGAACTGTGCCTCCCCCAAATTCATATGTTAATACCCTAACCCCCAGTGTGGCTATATTTGGAGTGAGAAAGTAATTGTATTAGTCTGTTCTCACACTGCTGTGAAGAAATACCTGAGACTGGGTAATTTATAAAGGAAAGAAGTTTTATAGACTCACAGTTCCACTTTCCTCAGGAAACTTACAATCATGGTGAGAGACAACTTTTCACAGGGTGGCAGGACTGAGTGAGTGGAAGCAAGGGAAATGCCAGATGCTTATAAAACCATCGATCTCATGAGAACTCACTCACTAGCACGAGAACAGCATGGGGTAAACTACCTCCATGATTGAATCACCTCCACCTGGTCCCACCCTTGACATGTGGGGATTATGGGGATTACGATTCAAGATGAGATTTTGAGTGAGGACACAGCCAAACTATATCAGCAATTACAGTTAAATGAAGTCATAAGGGTGAAACCCTGATTCAATAGGATAAACGGCCTTATAAGAGGAGACATCAGAGCGCTCTTGTGCTGGCTGGCTCCCTTTCTCTCTGTGTCTGTCTCTCTCTTCCCCCCTCCACTCCCCTCCTCATCGTATGAGGACACAGCAGGAAGGTGGCCATCTACAAGGCAGGAGAGTCCTCATCAGGAACAGAATCAGTGAGTACCTTGATCTTAAACATCTCAGCCTCGAGAACTATAAGAAATAAATGTCTGTTGTTTAAGCTACCCAGTCCATGGTATTTTGTTATAGCAGCCCATGCTGACCAAGACACAGAGTTTGCTTAAAGAAACATGATGAAAACCGAGGAGTAACATCTCTGTCAGGAGAGGGTCATGGAAAGCTTCAGAGAGGAGCTGACACTTGACCTGAGCTTTGATGAGTACATCCTGCACTCTGCTACTTGCTGTAAGGTAGAAAAGACCAGGAGCACTAGCCCTTGCCCTAAGTATTTTGTGTTCTAATGTAGGAGACAATGCTACCATGCATTAGACGGAAAATGTATAGCCATTATACAAATTTAAAGTTCGTGTGCACTGAAGCAATGCCTGTCATCTCTATCCTCCAGAACTTAGTTCAAATCAGTTTCACCCACCTACTTTAAGAAACCATCCTAAACTACTCTTGCCAATTGCTTTCCTTCTTTACTTCCCATTTCTAGAATCAGTACTATGATAACATGGAACTAAGAGAAATCTAACACACAAAAACACTCAACTCAAGTCTTACAGTGATGTAGACCTTTTCTTATAAGGTAATATGGATAAAAGAAATAGCAAAAGAAAACCTGAAGGGAAAAAGCAGAGGGAACATTTTGACAAAAACAAACTTTCACCTTTGAAGGTGATTATGGTATGGCTGTGTTCCCACCCAAATCTCATCTTGAATTGTAGCTCCCATAATTCCCATACGTCGTGGGAGGGACCCAGCGGGAGATAATTGAATCATGAGGGTGGTTTCCCCCATACTGTTCTCGTGGTAGTGAATAAGTCTAACAATATCTGATGGTTTTATAAGGGGAAACCCCTTTCACTTGGTTCTCATTTCTCTATTGTTGGCTGCCATGTAAGACATGCCTTTTGCTTTCTGCCATGATTGTGAGGCCTCCTTACCACATGGAACTGTGAGTTCATTAAACCTCTTTTTCTTTATAAATTACCCAGTCTCTGGTATGTCCCCATCAGCAGTATGAAAACAGACTAATACAGAGGGTGTGTGTAAAATCAAAGAGGGGAGCCCACTCAGTCACCTGGCTTCCTAATCTACCACACAATCACCACAGCCCTATTTCAGCACCATGTAATCAATGCCAGCTCCTGCTCTCAGGCTTTCATGTTTGTTTCCATACCACTTTCCTAGCAAGCAAAAAGTTCACAGCCTTTTTTAGGTGTGGCTCTATATACAGAGTTAGAACTTTTAATAAACACATCAGAACACATATCTAAATGAGTATTTTCCTTCAGGTTCATTTGAAAAGCAACAAACTTATTGTAGTAATGCTGCTTTTTCACACA
Organism: Piliocolobus tephrosceles; assembly: GCF_002776525.5. NCBI lineage: Eukaryota > Metazoa > Chordata > Mammalia > Primates > Cercopithecidae > Piliocolobus > Piliocolobus tephrosceles. The sequence goes on along the minus strand of NC_045434.1, from coordinate 28,482,958 downwards.
ATATAAGTGGAACTCCTCCTTTGAAAGTGAAAAGCCTTACCAAGTCTGAAAAAAAGTCAGACTCAGTAATCCACAGTCATACTTCATTTTAGATAGAGTATTACCCATCTTGATTTCCTACCTCATTCATAAGACATAGCACTAAATAACACCTACTAGTTACAAAACTTAAATATATATTACATATATATACACATACACATATAGATACATATTATATACATAAATTTTTAAATACACTGCAGGTTGAAGGCAAGCTCTAAGAGACGAGTTAAAATTTTTTTTTTTTTTTTTTTTTTTTGAGACAGAGCCTCACTCTTTTGCCCAGGCTGGAGTGCAGTGGCATGATCTTGGCTCACTGCAGCCTCTGCCTGCTGGGTTCAAGTGATTCTCATATCTCAGCCTCCCAAGTAGCTGAGATTATAGGTGCGCACCACCACACCCAGCTAATTTTTGTATTTTTAGTAGAGATGGTGTTTCACCATGTTGGCCAGGCTGATCTCTAACTCCTGGCCTCTAACTCCTGATCTGCATGCCTTGGCCTCCCAAAGTACTGGAATTACAGGTATGAGCCACCACACCCAGCCTTAGAAAATTTTTGAGTAGTAAAAATGCCTCTGGAAAAATATTTAAACTCTCTAAGAAGAGCATATAATCAAATATGTGAATTTAGGAATTCATGTTTTTAAAAAATCAGTCACATTACTGCAGAGTCACATCTCATATATTTCACACAGTGGCCAGCTCAATAAATATTTATGAAGCAGAACCGAACCAAATTTTTAAGCATTTTTCATGTCCATTGCATCATTGGAAAGTAATATTGTTACTCCATATACAATTTATGACCTATTCAGGTCCTTCAGTTCTTTCTCCAAAGGTTTTCTCTTGGATGTATTTGAGATCTTACTGAAAATCAGCCTACCTGCAGGTGTCTTTTGAGTTCCATTAAGCTCAGTGAACATCCAATGCAGACACACAGACTTTCAATACTGTAGCCATTATGGTTGACACTTATGTCTCTCAGGGCTACTCTCCTTCAGAAGGCAAAGACTCCGAACTTTATTGCCATATTCTTCATCAGCTACCATCAGGAAGTAACATAACTCTGGTCTCCTATCCCAATTACTTCTGTCCACTTGACATTCAACAGATGGAAACTCACCAGTAGTCTCATTGAAGCATGGATAAATCAGCACACATGCAGGGTAGAAAATTCCAGTAGGCAATTTAAGGTGTTAAGAAAAAAGGGTTAGGAATAACTCTCTCCAGCACATAAGTCTGATTAAGCAGCCAGTTTGTGCGTTTTTCTGTCAAGTAGGTATAGCTATGTTCTGTTGTAAGTATAATCCATATATACTGATGGAAAACAAGAACCACACAGGGTGCCTTTAAAGGGAACATCTCTAGTGCTTTTTAAATCTCATTTTTTAACAAAAAATGAAACCCTCTATATATATCAATCTATATCTCTATCTCTATATCTATATATTAGGCAAACTATAAATGCCCATTTAAGATTATGTTTATGAAGTTTTCAATGACACAGAAATGAAATAAGTAAAATAGTAAATGAGAAAAGAGTACAAAATTGTATATATAGTATTATCATAGCTATATAAAAAACTATGTCTAGAAAAGAAAACCTAGAAATAAATGTACCAAGAAATTCAATATTATTCTCTATGAGATAATATGGAAAAAGATTTATTGTGCTTTTCCTTTTATTTCCCAACTTTCTACTATAAGTATGTATTATTTCTATAACTTAAAAAAATAAAACAAATGTCATTTGATTGAATCAAATTGGTTTATATATATGCCAGCTTATCAGCAACAAAAATGTTATGTAGTATAAGGTTAAAATAACTTTGCAAATAGAAACAGAGGAGTCCACAAACTTGCCTGTCCCTAAACCTTTGCCACTAACTAGTAGCTGATAACTGTCTAAAGACAACCAAGATTTGGCTGGGCAGTGGCTCAGGTCTATAATCCCAGCACTTTGGGAGGCCAAGGTGGGCGGATCACTTGACATCAGGAATTCAAGACCAGCCTGGCCAACATGGTGAAACCCCATCTTTACTAAAAACACAAAAATTAGCCAGGCCTGGTGACACATGACTGTAGTCCCAGCTACTCAGGAGGCTGAGGCACAAGAATCTCTTGAACCCAGGAGCTGGAGGCTGCAGTGAGCCAAGATCATACCACTGCACTCCAGCCTGGGTAACAGACCGAGACATCATCTCAAAAAAAAAAGATATCCAAGATGTTTTCATTGGAAACATTTCTTTCTGACTTGAAGAGCAGAATGCCACACACCCAGGCTACCATGGTCACATGGACTATTGTTAGTCAAGAATGCATTCAGTAGACTAAACTGCAGATTCTCCATAAATGTATAGTTCATACAGGGAGTAGGTACACGAGATGAACTTTGTTTGCTTAAAGCCTATGTCATAATCTATGGCACAATAAGCAAGACACAAAATATTACAAAATTGTATGAAACCATCTATATGACATTCTAGAGAAAGTAGAACTAATCTATAATGACTAAAAGAAGCTGGGTCGAGGGTAGGGACAGGGGATTGACTGTAAGGAGGCATGTGGAAACTCTATCTTGTCTGTGGTACTGATTATATGGTTGGATATGTTTGTCCAAACTCATCAAACTGTACATTGTTTTAAATGGTGTATTTTATTTTATGTAAATTACACTTCAATAAAAACAACCTTTGGTATTTATGATACACTCTCATATGACATGTAATGATAATACAGAGTATGACAGTCTCACTCTGGGGACAATCTTGGTAATAGGCAGCCATAATCAGGCTATGTTTTGAGAGTTCAAAACAAAAATATTCCCACCCACTCCAAGAAGCTTCCAGTGACTCCACAATTCTACCAATGTAGAGTCATTCTTACGGAATCTCTGAGTATTTTGTTGATGGGAAAACATCACTTGAAGAAGAGGAGAGTAAGACTTCAAGCCTAGCCAGGAACAGCAGCTAATGCTTGTAATCCCAGCACCTTGGGAGGCCAAGGTGCATGGATCACTTGAGTCCAGGAATTCAAGACCACTGTAGGCAACATGGCAAAACCCCCTCTCTACAAAAAAAATTAACCAAGTGTGGTGGCACATACCTGTAGTTCCAGCTACCTTGAGGGGCTGAGGCTGGAGGATCTCTTGAGGCCAGGAAGTCAAGGCTGTAGTGAGCTGATCATGCCACTGCACTCCAGTTTGGAAGACAGAGCGAGAGTCTGCCTTGGAAAAAAACAAAAAACAAAAACACAACCTCAAACCACTATCAACTATCTCTTACAAAAAACTGCTTTCCAGGCCAACCATGGTGGTTCATGCCTGTAATCCCAGCACTTTGGGAGGCTGAGGCGGGCGGATCACTTGAGGCCAGGAGTTTTGAGACCAGCCTGGAGCCTGGCAAACATGGTGAAACCCCACCTCTACTAAAAATACAAAAATTAGCTGGACATGGTAGTGGGCACCCGGTTAATTTTAATCCCAGCTACTTGGGAGGCTGAGACATGAGAATCGCTTGAGCCTGAAAGGCAGAAGTTGCAGTGAGCCAACATCATGTCACTGCACTCCAGTCAGGCAACAGAGTGAGACTCCATCTCAAAAAAAAAGACAAGAACTTTCCAGCAGTATCAGCTACAGAAGGAAGGTCTAGGAGTGGGGCAAAGAGACAAGAGTGGAGAGGGTCTGAGAGACACCCCAGAGAGTGTTCTAAGACAAATTTTGCCTATTTCACATAGTCGCCTCTCTTTCATTTTACAGGAGAAATATAAACCTTAGAAAAGCTCATTCCCTAAGTATGCATGTGAAGCCCAGTTGAATACCACTTTCCTCCCTCCTAGAACTTTTGTCCAAGATGGTGGTGATGAGCAACATCCCCGGCTCCTGAAGACTTCTTTCCATCCACAAACTATTTTCACATCAGTTATTTCATTAGATCAGCTCAGTTACCTTTGAAGTAATAAGTAACGGGTAGGTAGCAGTAGCATTCCTATTCTACAGTTAAGAAAACCGAGAGAAATCAGAGCCATTAGTGGACTTAACCAATGCCCCACAGGTAAGAGCTACCAGAAATGTTCCCTGATGTGCTTCAATAGACCATACTCGGATTGTCCTCACAAAACCTTGAACATGGTAACATATACTGTCAAGCTTTGCCAACCTAATATGGAGATTGGAAAATGCATAGTAAATTATTGCCCTGAACATGCTTATGAACAAAAGTAGGTTTTATCTTTACATAAATTATTTCAATTTCCATGGTTTAGAATCAGCAGACTGGGATTCAAATTCCTACCGGCTGTAAGATTCACCATCCTAGGTCTTAATTTCTTCAGTAAAATGAGCATATTAATGTATGTTCTTATTCATAGAACTTTTGTGAAATCAAATAAATGATGAACACTAAAATATTCTGTGAATTGCTTGGCACTGAATGACTATTAGATGTTTTACTTATAACTAAATAGAGATTGTAAATACATTTTGTTAATTACCAAAAGGTGTTTTCTAGATTAATTGTAATTTTAAAATGAATTACATGATAAAGATCAAGGTAATAAAAATATTTTCAGATAACTTACTACTCATGTATACCATCAATTTTAGGATTCCTTTCCTCTGATAAATTAGGATTGTGGAATATTTTGCTCTCAGGGAGAACCCAGAAATAACCAGAGTGTGCCATTGAAAATAACAATTCAGCAGAAATCAAACATGATACAGTAATGGTAAGCAAGATAAGTTTTCACAAATATGTAATGACATCCAGGAAGCAGTAAGCTAAGAAGAGGCAAAAATGGGCTAAGATTGGCTTTGATGGAGAAAATACAATTAAGCTTAATTCCTTTATAACTTTTGTTGTTCTTCTTGTACTGCTGAAAAGGGCTTAAAATAGAATCACAGTAGCCACTGACAAGTCTAATTTCCAGATTCTCTAGCAAAACTGTGCAAAGGAACCCAATATTTCTGCAGCCAAGGATCCCCCAAAATGCCCCCTTCCTGCAGAGGTCTCTTGTTTAGACTTTCCTTAGTGTCTGTCTTAGTAGAGCTCCTATCCTGTGTCCTCAGCCTGCTGACCTTCCTCCTGGCTGTCTTTCTCATTTGCCTTTGAAAAGTATTTGGAGATCTGAAAATTAGTCCTTTATCGAGTCTGTCAAAGAGCAATTCATTGTGAGAAATCAATATCCCAAAGCCCCATAGCTGAACCTGGAAAAAAGTCAAACTACAGACCCTAGATTTTACCACTGCACTAGTCATGCACTAATCACTCTGATAAAAGACTCCATGCTTCCCTGATGACCCTCAAAATCTCCTCATTCTCAAGAAGAATGAGGAAATTTTCTTTTCTCTTTTTCTTCTGTCACAACATAACTTGATTTTAGGAGGGTAAATGTTGGCAGATACATGCTGAGAAAATAGAAAGAGAAAATTCAAATAAATAGTAATAGGCAGGCTTGAAGCCATCTTCCTCTTACATAATTTTATTTTTTAAAATTGGTGAAAGTTGCCAGAAAACAGGTTACTGCTGAAGAAATATGTTCTGAAAAACAAAAATTGAACTGAGAAAACTGAGCTCCAATTCCAGTGGATATGATATCTCTGATTCCATTAGGACATGCGCTACTTACTCCCTGCTACAGAATGAGAATTTGTCACACACACACACACACACACACACACACACACACAAGCACTGAGAGTCCCCTGCAAGCCATTGACATCAGCAAAATGACATCTCCACCAAGGAGGCCATGACAGGAGCCAGAAAACAATTATGTTTCCTGTGAGTATGCACAAGTTTCAGAAGAACCATTTATCATCTCTCCCAGTAGAATTTCATTTTCTTTCTTGTTTCTTTTATTTTTTAAAACCAATCTTCATTGATAGCTGGTTAGAGAAGGGTTTGGCTGGAGTGTTGGTGATGACCCTCCATCCACTGACACAATTTATCTCACAATCCAAAGGGGCTAACACTACAGTGAGATGGGACAGTTTTCCAGTGCCAAGTCTCCTGCACTTGAAATGGGCCTGTCAAATATTTTTCTTTCCTACTCCAAAAGTACCCCAGTACCTCCATCCAAACAGAGGGAGAAAATCAGAGTCCTCTTTCAGGGCAGTTGGCTAGAGAGTAGGCTGAGGGCTATGTCTAATTCTGCAGTATTCATTGACTGAGGGCCTCTTTATTATCTGCTTTCCCTTTCTCTTCCAGGAGCTGGTTCCGTTTTAGAGAGGAGAGAACTGGGACACACTACTTGCCACAGACAGAGACCTGGTTTGTGGAAAACAGTAATAGAAGCAAGTGAGGGAAAGAATTTTCTCACACCATTATTAATAATCAGTATCTTACATATGACAATGTCATTATTTTCATCAGGCTCCACCGAGGGTCTGTCATAAGGGTATGTCTCTTCTTTCTCCAGTCCCCAACTCTTGAAACCCTTCCTTGTGCACTCTGCACCCTACAGTCCATTAGCAGTAAAACCTCTATATCCTCAATTTTTCTGCAAACTCAGTAACAGAAACCTGATTCTCCCCTGAAGATTCCGTTTCTACTGGAGTAGTCTCAAGTGGTCACTTCCATCTCTCTCATGCCTCCTAAACTCCTAGGCTTAAACACAGGGAAGGAATACTTCATGTTCCACATTGCTGCTTTTATACCATTCTCTCTCCCTTTCTCTAAAGTTTTCCAGCTTTCTGTATAATCAGTCTATCATCACTTCCTTTTTTTTTTCTGTAGACATCTATCAACCTCTTGGTCATTCCTCCTCATGTGTCCAAGATTTTAGCTCATGACTCACTGCCATTTTCTAACAATATGCTTGTTTTCATTCTTGGTAATTTCAATTCCATATTGATGTTACTTTCAACACTGCCCTCATTGCTCTTTGATCTTCTCCAGTGATTTTATTCTTTACCCTAGCTCTACCAATCTTCCAAGGGTCAATCCCTAGTCCTTATTATTACCAAAATCTACAACCACCCATCACAGCAAATTTGAACACTCCACTCAGACCTCCATCCACTCTCTTTCCAGTCCACTCCCCATTGTGCCCATCTGCAATAATCCTTCAGCCCCTCTATGGAATACAATCCATTAATTGTACCATCTGCTCACTGTCCCTCCCGACTACATGTCCTCACTTCCTTGATTCTGTTTAAATGCCATACTCTATCATTATGAAAACTCTCTTGCATACACCCTCCACCCTCTTGTTTCTCTCTCTTATTATACTTGCTTAGAAAACTTTAGGCCCGGGAAAATACAACTCTTCTCTCACTGTGTGCCGGCACCCATGTAGCTGAACAAAGCTATAGAAAAATGCACTACCATGCTAATATGATTTGGCTGTGTGTCCCCACCCAAATCTCACCTCAAATTGCAATCCCCATAATCCCCAGGTGTCGAGGGTGGGACCAGGTGGAAGTAATTGTATCATTGGGGTTGTTTCCCCCATGCTGTTCTTATGATAGTGAGTCTCACAAGATCTGATGGTTTTATACATGTCTGACATTTCTCCTGCTTGCACTCATTCTCTCCTGCTGCCCCATGAAGAGGCACCTTCTGCTATGATTGTAAGATTCCAGAGGCCTCTCTAGCAATGTGGAACTATGAGTTAATTAAACCTCTTTTCTTTATAAATTACCCAGTCTCCAGTATTTGTTCATAGTAGCATGAGAACAGACTAATATAGTAAATTGGTACTGGGTGTAGTGGGGTGCTGCTGTAAAGATACCCAAAAATGTTGAAGTGACTTTGGAACTGGATAACAGACAGAGGTTCAGACGGTATGGAGGGCTCAGAAGACGACAGGAAGATATAGGAAATTTTGGAACTTCCTAGAGACTTGGAGGGCTCAGAAGACAGGAATATGTGGGAAAGTTTGGAACTTCCTAGAGACTTGTGGAATGGTTTTGACTGAAATGCTGATAGTGATATGGACAATGAAGTCCAGGCTGAGGAGGTCTCAGATGGAGATGAGGAACTTTTTGGGAACCAGAGTAAAGGTGACTCTTGCTATGCTTTAGCAAGGAGACTGGTGGCCCCCTAGAGATCTGTGGAACTTTGAACTTGAGAGACATTATTTAGGGTATCTGACAGAAGACATTTCTAGGTGAAAGCATTCAAGAGGAAGCAGAACATAAAAGTTTGAAAAATTTGCACCCTGATGATGAGATAGAAAAGAAAAACCCATTTTCTGGGAGAGAAATTCAAGTCTGCTACAGAAATTTGCATAAGTGACGAGGAGCCAAAATGTTAATCACCAAGACAATGGGGAAAATGTCTTCAGGATATGTCAGAGACCTTTGTGACAGCCCCTCCCATCACAGACTGGGAGGCCTAGGAGGGAAAAAATGGCTTTTGGGCCAGGCCCAGGGACCCCCTAGCCAAAAATGGTTTTGTGCAGCTTCAGGACACGGTGCCCAGTGTTCCAACTGCTTCAGCTCCAGCCATGGCTAAGAAGGGCCTAGGTACAGCTCAGGCCATTGCCTCAGAGGCACGTCATTCAGAGGTGCCTCATTACCACCAAACCCCAAGCCTTTGTGGCTTCTATGTGGTGTTGAGCTTGTGGATGCACAGAAGTCAAGAACTGAGGTTTGAGAACCTCCACCTAGATTTCAGAGGATATATGGAAATGCCTGGATGTCCAGGCAGAATTTTGCTGCAGGGGTGTAGCCCTCATGGAGAACCTCTGCTAGGGCAGTGCAGAAGGGAAATGAGGGGTGGGAACCTCCACACAGAGTCCCCACTGGGGCACTGCCTAGTGAAGCTGTGAGAAGAGGATCACCATCCTCCAGACACCAGAGTGGTAGATCAACCAATAACTTGCACTGTGGGCCTGGAAAAGCTGCAGACACTCAACATTAGACCTTGAAAGCAACCTGGAGGGAGGCTGTACCCTGAAAAGCCACAGAGGCAGAACTGCCCAAGGCCATGGGAGCCCACCTCTTGCATCCTGGATGTGAGACATGGAGTCAAAGGAGATCATTTTGAAACTTCAAGGTTTAATGACTGCCCTATTGGATTTTGGAAACACATGGGGCCTACAGACCCTTTATTTTGGCCAATTTCTCCCATTTGGAATGGGTGCATTTACCCAATGCCTGTACCCTCATTTTACCTAGGAAATAACTAACTTGCTTTTGATTTTATGGGCTTATAGATGGAAAGGACTTGCCTTGTCTCAGATGAGACTTTGGACTTGGACTTTTGGGTTAATGCTGGAATGAGTTAAGACTATGGGGGATGGTTGGAAAAGCATGATTGTGTTTTGAAATGTGAGAACATGAGATTTGGGAGGGGCCAGGGGCAGAATAATATGATTTGGCTCTGTTCCGCACCCAAATTTCACCTTGTATTGTAATCCCCATAATCCCCATGTGTCAAAGGTGGGACCAGTTGGAGGTAATTGGATCATGGGGGCAGTTTCCCCCAAGTTGTTCTCATGATAGTAAGTCTCATGAGATCTGATGGTTTTATAAGCATCTGGAATTTCCCCCGCTTGCACTCATTCTCTCTCCTACCACCCTGTGAAGAGGTGCCTTCCACCATATTGTAAGTTCCCTGAGGCCTCCCCAGCCATGTGGAACTGTAAGTCAATTAAACCTCTCTTCTTTAAAAATTACCAGGTCTTGGGTATTTCTTCATAGCAGTGTAAGAATGAACTAATATACATGCTGATGGGAATCATTTTTTGTAAATGACTTTGAATCTCAAACGAACCCAGTAATACTACTGCCTTTCCATGGTTCATTCACTCTCTTACTCTTCTAGATGACAATTTCATACTTTTCTCTTCTTTCCTGAGACCTCCCATGCTTCTTCCCACATCCTTATTCTCAAATGGCAAATTGTATCCTATTTCACTGAGAAAATAGAAACAATCAAAAGAGAAATTCTGTTATTTCCCATTATCTCAATACAAACTCACCAGCTTCTGCACCATATACTCTTCCTTTCCTAGTGCTTCTGTAGATGGACCATCCAGATCTCTGCCTACGACTATCTGCATATATGCACTAGATTCTACTTTCATTATTTGATTACAGATATTCTTTCTTCTTTACTGCATCATTACTTTTTTTTCCCTCTCTGTTGGATCATTCCAACAGCATTCAAACATGCTATTTTCCAGTCAGCATTCGATATGTCATTTTTCTGACCTATTCCAGTTAATGAAAACTCTACCGGGGGGCGGAGCAAGATGGCCGAATAGGAGCAGCTTCAGTCTCCAACTCCCAGCGCGAGCGACACAGAAGACCGGCGATTTCTGCATTTTCAACTGAGGTACTGGGGTCACCTCACTCGGGAGTGCCGGACAATCGGTGCTGGTCAGCTGCTGCAGCCCGACCAGCGAGAGCTGAAGCAGGGCGAGGCATCGCCTCACCTGGGAAGCGCGAGGGGGAAGGGAGTCCCTTTTCCTAGCCAGGGGAACTGAGACACACAACACCTGGAAAATCGGGTAACTCCCACCCCAATACTGCGCTGTAACACCGGCACACCGGAGATTGTATCCCACACCTGGCCGGGAGGGTCCCACGCCCACGGAGCCTCTCTCCTTGCTAACACAGCAGTCTGCGGTAATCTAACCGCAAGGCAGCAGCGAGGCTGGGGGAGGGGCGCCCGCCATCGCTGAGGCTTAAGTAGGTAACTAAAGCCGCTGGGAAGCTGGAACTGGGTGGAGTTCACAGCAGCTCAAGGAAACCTGCCTGTCTCTGTAGACTGCGCCTCTGGGGACAGGGCTCAGCTAAAGGAGTAGAAGCCTGTGAAACGCGAACGACTCTGTCTGACAGCTTTGAAGAGAGCAGTGGATCTCCCAACACGGAGGTTGAGATCTGAGAAGGGGCAGTCTGCCTGCTCAAGTGAGTCACTGACCCCTGAGTAGCCTAACTGGGAGACATCCCCCACTAGGGGCAGTCTGACACCCCACACCTCACAGGGTGGAGTACACCCCTGAGAGGAAGCTTCCAAAGCAAGAATCAGACAGGTGCACTCGCTGTTCAGCAATATTCTATCTTCTGCAACCTCTGCTGCTGATACCCAGGCAAACAGGGTCTGGAGTGGACCTCAAGCAATCTCCAACAGACCTATAGCTGAGGGTCCTGACAGTCAGAAGGAAACCTATCAAACAAGAAGGACACCTAAATCAAAACCCCATCAGTACGTCACCATCATCAAAGACCAGTGACAGATAAAACCACAAAGATGGGGAAAAAGCAGGGCAGAAAAGCTGGAAATTCAAAAAATAAGAGCGCATCTCCTCCTGCAAAGGAGCACAGCCCATCGCCAGCAACGGATCAAAGCTGGTCAGAGAATGATTTTGATGAGATGAGAGAAGAAGGCTTCAGTCCATCAAACCTCTCAGAGCTAAAGGAGGAATTACGTACCCAGCGCAAAGAAACTAAAAATCTTGAAAAAAAAGTGGAAGAATTGACAGCTAGACTAATTAATGCAGAGAAGGTCATAAACGAAATGACAGAGGTGAAAACCATGACACGAGAAATACGTGACAAATGCACAAGCTTCAGTAACCGACTCGATCAACTGGAAGAAAGAGTATCAGCGATTGAGGATCAAATGAATGAAATGAAGCGAGAAGAGAAACCAAAAGAAAAAAGAAGAAAAAGAAATGAACAAAGCCTGCAAGAAGTATGGGATTATGTCAAAAGACCAAATCTACGTCTGATTGGGGTGCCTGAAAGTGAGGGGGAAAATGGAACCAAATTGGAAAACACTCTACAGGATATCATCCAGGAGAACTTCCCCAACCTAGCAGGGCAGGCCAACATTCAAATTCAGGAAATACAGAGAACGCCACAAAGATACTCCTCCAGAAGAGCAACTCCAAGACACATAATTGCCAGATTCACCAAAGTTGAAATGAAGGAAAAAATCTTAAGGGCAGCCAGAGAGAAAGGTCGGGTTACTCACAAAGGGAAGCCCATCAGACTGACAGCAGATCTCTCGGCAGAAACTCTACAAGCCAGAAGAGAGTGGGGGCCAATATTCAATGTTCTTAAAGAAAAGAATTTTAAACCCAGAATTTCATATCCAGCCAAACTAAGTTTCATAAGTGAAGGAGAAATAAAATTCTTTACAGATAAGCAAATGCTTAGAGATTTTGTCACCACCAGGCCTGCCTTACAAGAGACCCTGAAGGAAGCCCTAAACATGGAAAGGAACAACCGGTACCAGCCACTGCAAAAACATGCCAAAATGTAAAGACCATCGAGCCTAGGAAGAAACTGCATCAACTAATGAGCAAAATAACCAGTTAATATCATAATGGCAGGATCAAGATCACACATAACAATATTAACCTTAAATGTAAATGGACTAAATGCTCCAATTAAAAGACACAGACTGGCAAACTGGATAAAGAGTCAAGACCCATCAGTCTGCTGTCTTCAGGAGACCCATCTCACATGCAGAGACATACATAGGCTCAAAATAAAAGGATGGAGGAAGATCTACCAAGCAAATGGAGAACAAAAAAAAGCAGGGGTTGCAATCCTAGTCTCTGATAAAACAGACTTTAAACCATCAAAGATCAAAAGAGACAAAGAAGGCCATTACATAATGGTAAAGGGATCAATCCAACAGGAAGAGCTAACTATCCTAAATATATATGCACCTAATACAGGAGCACCCAGATTCATAAAGCAAGTCCTTAGAGACTTACAAAGAGACTTAGACTCCCATACAATAATAATGGGAGACTTCAACACTCCACTGTCAACATTAGACAGATCAACGAGACAGAAAGTTAACAAGGATATCCAGGAATTGAACTCATCTCTGCACCAAGCGGACCTAATAGACATCTATAGAACTCTCCACCCCAAGTCAACAGAATATACATTCTTCTCAGCACCACATCACACTTATTCCAAAATTGACCACATAATTGGAAGTAAAGCACTCCTCAGCAAATGTAAAAGAACAGAAATTATAACAAACTGTCTCTCTGACCACAGTGCAATCAAACTAGAACTCAGGACTAAGAAATTCAATCAAAACCGCTCAACTACATGGAAACTGAACAACCTGCTCCTGAATGACTACTAGGTACATAACGAAATGAAAGCAGAAATAAAGATGTTCTTTGAATCCAATGAGAACAAAGATACAACATACCAGAATCTCTGGGACACATTTAAAGCAGTATGTAGAGGGAAATTTATAGCACTAAGTGCCCACAAGAGAAAGCAGGAAAGATCTAAAATTGACACTCTAACATCACAATTAAAAGAACTAGAGAGGCAAGAGCAAACACATTCAAAAGCTAGCAGAAGGCAAGAAATAACTAAGATCAGAGCAGAACTGAAGGAGATAGAGACACAAAAAACCCTCCAAAAAATCAATGAATCCAGGAGTTGGTTTTTTGAAAAGATCAACAAAATTGACAGACCGCTAGCAAGATTAATAAAGAAGAAAAGAGAGAGGAATCAAATAGACGCAATAAAAAATGATAAAGGGGATATCACCACCGACCCCACAGAAATACAAACTACCATCAGAGAATACTATAAACACCTCTACGCAAATCAACTAGAAAATCTAGAAGAAATGGATAATTTCCTGGACGCGTACACTCTTCCAAGACTAAACCAGGAAGAAGTTGAATCCCTGAATAGACCAATAGCAGCCTCTGAAATTGAGGCAACAATTAATAGCCTGCCCACCAAAAAAAGCCCAGGACCAGATGGATTCACAGCTGAATTCTACCAGAGGTACAAGGAGGAGCTGGTACCATTCCTTCTGAAACTATTCCAATCAATAGAAAAAGAGGGAATCCTCCCTAACTCATTTTATGAGGCCAGCATCATCCTGATACCAAAGCCTGGCAGAGACACAACAAAAAAAGAGAATTTTAGACCAATCTCCCTGATGAACATCGATGCAAAAATCCTCAATAAAATCCTGGCAAACCGGATTCAGCAGCACATCAAAAAGCTTATCCACCATGATCAAGTGGGCTTCATCCCTGGGATGCAAGGCTGGTTCAACATTCGCAAATCAATCAACGTAATCCAGCATATCAACAGAACCAAAGACAAGAACCACATGATTATCTCAATAGATGCAGAAAAGGCTTTTGACAAAATTCAACAGCCCTTCATGCTAAAAACGCTCAACAAATTCGGTATTGATGGAACGTACCTCAAAATAATAAGAGCTATTTATGACAAACCCACAGCTAATATCATACTGAATGGGCAAAAACTGGAAAAGTTCCCTTTGAAAACTGGCACAAGACAGGGATGCCCTCTCTCACCACTCCTATTCAACATAGTGTTGGAAGTTCTGGCTAGGGCAATCAGGCAAGAGAAAGAAATCAAGGGTATTCAGTTAGGAAAAGAGGAAGTCAAATTGTCCCTGTTTGCAGATGACATGATTGTGTATTTAGAAAACCCCATCGTCTCAGCCCAAAATCTTCTTAAGCTCATAAGCAACTTCAGCAAAGTCTCAGGATACAAAATTAATGTGCAAAAATCACAAGCATTCTTATACACCAGTAACAGACAAGCAGAGAGCCAAATCAGGAATGAACTTCCATTCACAATTGCTTCAAAGAGAATAAAATACCTAGGAATCCAACTTACAAGGGATGTAAAGGACCTCTTCAAGGAGAACTACAAACCACTGCTCAGTGAAATCAAAGAGGACACAAACAAATGGAAGAACATACCATGCTCATGGATAGGCAGAATCAATATTGTGAAAATGGCCATACTGCCCAAGGTAATTTATAGATTCAATGCCATCCCCATCAAGCTACCAATGAGTTTCTTCACCGAATTGGAAAAAACTGCTTTAAAGTTCATATGGAACCAAAAAAGAGCCCGTATTGCCAAGACAATCCTAAGTCAAAAGGACAAAGCCGGAGGCGTCACGCTACCTGACTTCAAACTATACTACAAGGCTACAGTAACCAAAACAGCATGGTACTGGTACCAAAACAGAGATATAGACCAATGGAACAGAACGGAGCCTTCAGAAATAATGCCACACATCTACAACCATCTGATATTTGACAAACCTGAGAAAAACAAGAAATGGGGAAAGGATTCCCTATTTAATAAATGGTGCTGGGAAAATTGGCTGGCCATAAGTAGAAAGCTGAAACTGGATCCTTTCCTTACTCCTTATACGAAGATTAATTCAAGATGGATTAGAGACTTAAATGTTAGACCTAATACCATAAAAACCCTAGAAGAAAATCTAGGTAGTACCATTCAGGACATAGGCATGGGCAAGGACTTCATGTCTAAAACACCAAAAGCAACGGCAGCAAAAGCCAAAATTGACAAATGGGATCTCATTAAACTAAAGAGCTTCTGCACAGCAAAAGAAACTACCATCAGAGTGAACAGGCAACCTACAGAATGGGAGAAAATTTTTGCAATCTACTCATCTGACAAAGGGCTAATATCCAGAATCTACAAAGAACTCAAACATATATACAAGAAAAAAACAAACAACCCCATCAAAAAGTGGGCAAAGGATATGAACAGACATTTCTCAAAAGAAGACATTCATACAGCCAACAGACACATGAAAAAATGCTCATCATCACTGGCCATCAGAGAAATGCAAATCAAAACCACAATGAGATACCATCTCACACCAGTTAGAATGGCAATCATTAAAAAATCAGGAAACAACAGGTGTTGGAGGGGATGTGGAGAAATAGGAACACTTTTACACTGTTGGTGGGATTGTAAACTAGTTCAACCATTATGGAAAACAGTATGGCGATTCCTCAAGGACCTAGAACTAGATGTACCATATGACCCAGCCATCCCACTACTGGGTATATACCCAAAGGATTATAAATTATGCTACTACAAAGACACATGCACACGTATGTTTATTGCGGCACTATTCACAATAGCAAAGACTTGGAATCAACCCAAATGTCCATCAGTGACAGACTGGATTAAGAAAATGTGGCACATATACACCATGGAATACTATGCAGCCATAAAAAAGGATGAGTTTGCGTCCTTTGTAGAGACATGGATGCAGCTGGAAACCATCATTCTTAGCAAATTATCACAAGAAGAGAAAACCAAACACCGCATGTTCTCACTCATAGGTGGGAACTGAACAATGAGCTCACTTGGACTTGGGAAGGGGAACATCACACACTGGGGCCTATCATGGGGAGGGGGGAGGGGGGAGGGATTGCATTGGGGAGTTATACCTGATATAAATGATGAATTGATGGGTGCTGACGAGTTGATGGGTGCAGCACACCAACATGGCACATGTATACATATGTAACCTGCACGTT
>NC_045434.1:28457265-28466520 GCF_002776525.5 Piliocolobus tephrosceles | reverse complement strand
AAAATAAAATAAAAAAAAAGAAAAAAAAAAAAAAAAAGAAAACTCTACCTTTTGAGTTTCTCAAGCAAAAAGCATGGTCATTCCTGACCTCTCTTTTTCTCACACCACATATCCAGTTCATCAAGAAATCCCACTGACTCTACCTTCAAAAACTGGTTACTTCTCACCATTTCTTCTATTATGCCCTGGTCTAAGCAAGCATTTAGTGTCTAGATGATTACCATGGCTTCCTAGCTGGCCTCCCTACTTCTATCCTTACCCTCCTACTATTCCCAGTGCAGCTGCCAAAGTAATCCTTGTCTTGTCATCCCTCTACTCAAAACTCTCCAATGGCTGCCCATCTGACTCGGACCAAAAGCCTGAGTAAGTCCTTACAAAGACCTAAAGAGCCTTTGCTATTTGTCCCCTACTCTCCTGTTCCCACTTTGACTTTGTCTCCAATTCTGCCCTTCACTCACTTTGCTATAGCCATAGTGACTTTCTTGTTTCTTGAAAATACCCAATACATCTCTTCATGAGGGTTTTCTCACGTGCTCTTCCCTCTGCTTGAAACGCTCTTGTTCCAGTGGTCATGAAGCTCATCCTCTCCCCTCCTTTTAAAGTCTTTTCTCAAATGTTACTTTCTCAGGAACATCTTATTTGACACTGTTCTTGAAATTGTCCTTTTCTCTGCTGCCACCAAGGTTCTGCACCCTCCCCAGGAAGCTAAGGCTGCATGGAGGTGAGGGGCTTGCCCACACTATGGCCTTAATCTCCCAGCTTGCCTGCATCTACTCGGCCTTCATTCTACATGAGAATTAAGTGACCGTCAGGGAGGATAAGATCAATTCCCTCATTAAAGCAGCTGGTGTAAACGTTAAAGCTTTTCAGGCTGGCTTGTTTGAAAAGGCCCTGGTCAATGTCTGCATCAGGAGCCTCATCTGCAATGAAGAAGGGGCCGGTGGACCTGCTCCAGCAGCTGGTGCTGCACCAGCAGGAGGTCCTGCCCCCTCCACCGCCACTGCCTCAACCACGGAGAAAAAAAATGGAAGCAAATAAAGAACCTGAGGAGTCTGTTGAGGACAAGAGCTTTGGTCTTTCACTACATGTTCAATAAAAAGCTGAATTCCGTTGGCTATAGTGGCTCAAACCTGTAGTCCCAGCTACTCTGGAGGCTTGGGCAGTACCATCTCTTGAGCCCAGGAGTTTGAGGCTGCAGTGAACAAAGACGCCACTGCACTCCAACCTGGGTGACAGAGCAAGTCTCAAAAAAACAAAACAATACAAAAATACAAAAAAAAAAAAAAAAATGAACTCAGAAAAAGGGTTTTAATTACACTCTGTTGGACACACTTTCTATTCTCCCAGTTTTGTTTTTCTTCATGGCACTTATCATCTTCTAATATCCCATATAATTAACTGTTTTATTGCTTGTTGTTGTATTTTTCCTGTTTGACACACAGACTCCTGAAAGTAAGCTCCACGAAGTAAGGCTTTTTGTTTGTTTGGTTGGTTGGTTGGTTGGTTCACAGCTATATACCCAGCACCTAGTAGAATGCCTGCCACATTGTAGATGCTTACATATTTGCTAAAGAAATGATTTTAACATCTTAACTAGGTGTTCTGTATTATTTTGTGCTTATTCAGGTGTACAAGTCTAGCAGTATTGTAAGCTTCCTGATGGCCAGAATCATAACACTTACTTTGCTGACTTCCCTCCACGGCACAAATTATAAAGATCAGCTTCCACATCAAATGCCTACTGAATTGAACGGCACAATAAATATCCTGATCAGCATTCAGCTGAGTCCTTCACAAATTCCTAAGAGAAATAATAAAATGGTTGTTGTTTTAAGACTTTTTTTAAACATTTCAAAACTTTTAGTTTCAGGGGGTACATGTGCAAGTTTGTTATGTGGGTATATTGCATGATGTTGTGGTTTGGGTTTCTAATGATCTCATAGCCCAGGTAGTTGACATAGTACCCAATAGGTAGATTTCCAACCCTTTCTGCTGTCCCTACCTCTCTCCTTTTGGAATCCCCAGAAAACAATAAGTTTCAGAGTCATCTATTACACAATAGAAGCCTAGTGAGACAATTTTGTAGCATTGCTTTTGGAAATTATGGGTAATTCCCATATTATCAAGTTAGCTGTTCCATGTTAAGTTTTCTCCCTATCTAGTAATTTACTTACAAAATGACTTAACTCACTGCATATCTTTATCGGTTAAGTAGGCCATTTATGCAGCAAATGTAATAGATCACAAAATGTACAAGAGTCCAACAACAATATAATACTATTTTTTGCTTGTATAACAGTACAGGGAAAGTAGACAGGGTGAGGAGGTCTTCCTCCATGCAGTCAAGTCTAATAGAATCTCTGTTTTCTTCAACATGTAGCTTCCCAAGTCACCCTAGAAGTTTTCTCCATCCTAACCAAACAAAAATGGAAAGAACATGCAGGAGCAAATATGGGAGGTTTTTGTGGGCCAGCCTTAGAAGTGGCCCATCACATCTACAAAAATTTCACTGGTAGGACTCAGTCACATGGCCACATCCACTGAGAAGTACAGTTTAGCTAAGAGCTCAGGAAGTAGGTTTGCCAGATTTAGGGAAAATACAAAATAAAACAAACTACAGTGTACTTATCTGGTTATTATACCAGGAAAAAAAAAAAAGAACATTTCTGTCGAACAGAGAGTATCCAAATAAGAATGTAGCAATGAGATCCCACTATATTCTTAATATGTCCTGGCCCTTTGATGGCATCTATTGCAGAATGCTCAAGACCAGTTTCTAACAACTCAAAATCAGTGTGATTACAGATGGCACTTACGAACTCACAGAAGTTTTCACTTAAGAAAACACAGAGGTAAGAAACTATAGAGAAAGGGAAATAAAGACATCGCTAGTACTGCTAAAGATAATGGTCATATTTGGAAAGCCCTTGTATCTCATCTATAAAAAAAAAATCAAAACATCTAAAGTAGATTTATCCAATGACTATTTATTGGCCTCATTTATTTCTGTGGCAAGAATGTTTGACCTTATACGTTGCTAACAGGAGATGGTGGAAAGGAGACAACAGATTTTAGGAACTTTATCATGACCTTCTATCTGGAGATCATCAACCCTTCTTAGCTGTCTTCTTCTGCTACCAAGGTAATCATTTTAACATAACTTAACCTCCAGGAAAAACAGTTATTCTGACAATTTTTATTCAGGTATGTTCCACAAAGCCTACAAAGGGCCTCCAGCTACGACCCTACTAACTAGGTGATTAGCTCAGGAAAAGCTGAGTATGACTGGCAGGGTGAGAGAAGTATTATTCTTCAGAGTGACACTGAAATGTTTTAATTGCCAAAAGATTTAGTCTCAGTTCTCAATTTAAAACATCTTAGAATGTTTTTAATTATCAGAAGAAATTTTAAGTATTAGGGAAGGGAGGCTGATTACTAGTAGTGGGGAAAAATAAATTACTACCAAGAAGAGCCTGATTGCAGACATCACCCTAATACCTGGACCAGTGCTAGGTCAGTTGAGAATGTGGGTGCTAAATTATATAGTTTCTGAACTCATCTAAACTTAACAATTCTAGAGATTTAACCTACTTATTAAGAAAGGTAGCACACAATATGGTTTCTATTTTCATATCATTTTCCACATTTCTCTGTTTCAGTATAAATCTATTTTTGCAGATAAAAAACCTAACTGTGATGTGAGACTATTCTTGGGATGCTCAGTTTTCTCCTGCTCACATGGGACACACATTACCTTGTCCATTTGCCTCAAGAAATGCACATCAGAAAAAGGTGATGGCCAAGTGAAGGAGAAATCCAGTCCAAGCCAGAGATGTTGAAATCGATGGCTCACATGAGAAGATCCTCAACACTTCACCATAATAAGTTTATCTGTGGGTCTCCCACAAGACTTTGCAAGAGCTTATCATCCTCCACATGTGAACTGATGAGAAAGGAAGCATAGAGGGATATCTTAACATTAAATACAGGTTGGAAGCCTTGCCAAAAATCAGAGATTACCCAGCAACAAAGTCAAGATGGAAACTCTTGGGTTTTGGTTGCTCCACTTTAAGAGATGCTCAAGCCCACCAAGTGAGGGTTTGCTATTTGATCTATTTGTCTTTCTAGGGCATATTTTAAAATAAAACTTCAAAGCAAAAAAAAAAAAGTTCCATTAATAGCATAGTTTTAATAAATATTGCCTCTGAGAAAGTCCTTCATCTGTTTCCATATCCACACCATCACCTAGGAATGTTTGTTAGGCTCTATTTGCAAATGGTAGCCTGCTCCATGTGACTCAAAGAGAGCTGAATAAAATCTACATGTGAGAATATACCATCTAAATCCTGCTACAGATCTACTCACGGGAAAAAAAGACATATATTTAAAATAGTTTGGTTGAGTTAAAATGCAGCAGGGAATGAAAAGATGTTCAACATCATTAGTCACCAGGAAAAGCAAGTCAAAATCACAATGAGAAACTACTTCCTATGCACTAGGATAGCTAACATTTTTTAAATGGGAAATAAGTGTTGGCAAAGATGTGGAGAAATTAGGACCATCATACATTGCTAGTTGGAATGTAAAATGGTGCTGTTATTGTGGAAAAGAGTTTGCTGGCTCCTCAATAAGTTAAATTAAAATTATTACATGACCTAACAATTCCACTACTAGGTATATACCCAAAATAATTGAAAACGGGTATTTTTTAAAATCTTGTACACAAATGTTTGTAGCAGCACTATTCACAATAGCCAAAAGGTAGAAATAACCCAAATATCCATCAACTGATAAAAGATAAACAAAATGTGGTACATCCATACAGTGGAATATTATTCAGCCAAAAAAATGTGTCGGATGAAGCACCAACATGTTACAACATGGATGAACCTTGGAAACATTATGCTAAGTGAAAAAAGCCAGACACAAAAGATCACGTTTTGTATTATTCCATTTATATGAAACATCCAGAATAGATAAATCCCTAGAGACAAATCAGATTGGTGGTTACCAGAAATTGGATTCGGGGGAGAATGGGAAGCACCTACTTCATGTATATTGCATTTCCTTTTGGGGTGATGAAAATAAAATGTCTTGGAGCTAGATAGTGATGATGGTTGCACAACTCAGTGAATTTACTAAATGCCACTGAATTGTATACTTTTAAATGATTCTATGTTATGTGACTGTTACCTGAATTTAAACAATCAATCAACAGAGAGGCCCCATCTATACATATAAACCCTGTATCATCCACAGCCCTTGATCAAGGCTTGACAGCCTTGATTTAGGTTGGGATGTGGCACAGTTTTTCTTTGGTCATTGGAAGCCTGATTTCAGGCTTGCATGCCTGCAGCCTGGAGACTGGGGAAGAGAGCAGGGCTGGAAAAAAAACATGACTTTGAATGGGCCATGTTCTCTTCTTTCTTCTGCAGGGAGCTGATGGTAGGTGCAGGCTGTGCTTTTCCCCCACAGCCTTCAGACAATCCCAAGAGCTCCTACGAGTTATCAACTTATCCAAAGACCAAGAAGCCTTGGCCTTGCTGCAGAGCTCTGTTCTCTGGGCTGTGCCCCATGGGCTCAGAGCCAGTGCTTTCTGCATCTGCAGCACTGATTCTGAATAGTCCCACACCAGTATCATTTCCACTTACATTTGCCTAGAAATGTTTAGATGGTGTTACTTCAACTTTCCCTTTTATTACCACACCCTGCGTCCTAGACTATTAATATTTATGCAAAAGTATTTGAGTGCTAAACACTATTTTTGTTTTGTTTTGTTTTTGTTTGTTTGTTTGTTTCTTTTCAAGCCCATGGCAGAAAAGGAACACTATTTTTAAGCTTTGCAATAACCTGACAAGCATATGAGGAAACTATCACCAACCTCACTCAACTTCTTTCTACCGAGCCCCAGAAGCATGGGTAGGACATGCATGTCTGGCATGCCATAGGCTCTTAATAAACTAAACATCTTCCAAAGAACAGTCATTTTCTGTCTTGAAATTTTGAGATTGCACTTATGCACACATTAATCTTACACAAATCACCTACCTAAAGCATATGCTAAGCTCAATCACTGTGTCTTCTGTGGCCTCAGTGGTACAGTATTTCAAACAGCATTGGAAGAATTCTCATAGAGACCATGCTATAGGAAGGCGTTGTTATTAAATGTATTTTCTTCTCTCATTTAATAAAGTAGTACAAATACCTTTTTTGTTAACTGATTCATTTAATAAACACTTCTTGAGGGCCTTTAGAATACTGTGCCAAGCACTGGAGATAAAAAGAATAATAAGCAAATATGTAAACTCAAAAAAATTAAATACTTTACTCTCTTTCTTTAAAAGTCTACTTCTAAACCTGGACGGACAATAACATCCCCAACAGGTCAGTAGGTTGGCACCTCAAGACCTAGTTTCCAATGCAAAACTCTATTCTTCTGAACACCCTTTTTTATTGTTCCTATCCAGTTCTAATTATTTCTATATGTACTGTTTCATTTTGCATATGTGGTTGCATTACTTTGTGTAGATGGATGGATGGATAAATGGATGATTACATAGATAGATAATTACCTTCATATTTTTCCATGCATTTCATACATTGATATATGAATACACACACACACACACACACACACACACTCTACACACCTATTCATGTCTTTCTTTGTAACTATATTATAGGCTATTGAGGGAGCATTGGCTATGTCTTACAACTGTCATCACATTTTTTTATAGCCCACCCATCTTTGTTCCCCATGCTCACTCCTGGCATCCAGTATGTGCTACATGCAATGTAAGATCTCAAGAAAGGGTGGTGAACCAACCAGGAGGGAAGGAATTTACTTGAGTAACATAGTGTTTCCCTTCTCTGTGAAAAGTAGCAGCTGTAGAGCAACTTCATACTCAACATTTGCAGAGCACTTCAGGGCCTTTCAAATCCTTTTATCTAACTCCACTCTCACAACGCTGCCAAGAAGGTAGAGTGATTTTCCCATTTCACTGATGAATAAAACTGAGACCCACATGAGGTAACTGGCTTGTCTAGCTAGTGACTTGTGCTAGATGTTTTCTGCATCCCCCCAGAGCCACTCTCCAGCTTCTCCACCCTGCTGTCTTCCTCAGGAGCTGGCCTGCGTGGCCAACATCAACAACTCCCTTCTCTCTGACTTCTGGTAAGATGTGGCCAATGGAAGGGTCTCCAATGGGAGAGTGGGAGGAGAGTGAAGTGGGTATATATAACCCTGACTCCATCCCTGTTGGTTCACTCTAAGTTGCCTGAGGCCTTGAGATGATGGCCACCGCTCCTCTCAGGTGACTTTCTCCAACTTCTACTCCCCACTGCTCCAATAGCCACTCTCCCCACTCTTGCTTCATCGGCCAAGTAATGGCTCCCCACACTTGCTTTCTCTGAGACCCTACACCATCCCTTGTTGGTTTCCCTGAACCCTGCTCACACCCTTGTGAATAGTCTCTCTACCCAGCACTCTTCAATTGCCCACTGTGAATATGCCATGTGTCTTACTGGGCTCCTGGGTGATATGTTATTCCTGTTCCCACCTTCTAACTCTTGCTCAATCCTCTGGACTCTAATTCTAAGCAGTTGCTTCTCTTGATACCAAATCAAAGGAAAGAGCATCATCACATCACATCAAGCAGCTCCCACTGGCTGTTACCCGTGAGGACCTTCCAGGAGTGCAAAAGCTCCTCACATCCACCCTGCTCAGCTCTGCTGGTAAGTTCTGGAGTACAAATATCTGTACCTGCAGACAGCTGTAGCTTTCTCTCAGTAAACAAATTGGCCCCAGCCACAGATACATTAGTGGAAGCAAGACAGTGACTCATCAGAGAAGCTACAGTCACTTGACCCCCTGTGACTCAGACACATTGTGTTGTCAACAGGGCACTGAGCTGAATAAAAGCTGAATAAACCAATGATTTGCCTCACCCAGGCTCCTGGCAATCAATGAGTTTAAAAGCACTGAGAATATTAGTCTATTTGCTCCTCCCCTCAAATATCTCTCCTGTGTATCTTCCAGCTTTTCTTTGTCATCCCACCCCTTTCTTCCCCCCCCACAAAAAAAAAAAAAAAAAAAAAAAAAAATTGTTGAAAATGAATCAGATAGAGGACACAAGGGCTGCACTTCCAAGATAACAAGCCCACGGCCACCAGCCAGCACTGCACTTTGCTGTAATCATTTAGTGGTGCTTGGTATCCACAATTCCAAAAGCCCTGCTTCTCCTGTCTTCCAATTTTAGTCTTAACAAAAGAACACAAATTGGAAAGCAAGTACACTTAGCTGACTAGCTTCTGATCCAGTCTCTCTTCCCTAATTATTTCCTCTCTTCGTTGGAGTTCCTTCAGCTTTTATAATTTTAAGACCTGTGCCTTTGGCATGGCCTTGCAAAACTTTGCATATATTAGCTAGATAACACGTTGAGCATAACATGTTCAATGAAATAACAAAGAGCAAGTACCAAGTGTTCAGCATGTGCTAAGGCCTTTACTTAGGTTATCTCATTTAAATTTATTTTAATAACCATGGGAGACTGTGTGTGTGTGTGTGTGTGTGTGTGTGTGTGTGTGTGTGTGTGAGTGATTAAATGAGGACAGGCTCAGATGAGTTAAGTGATTTAGCTATGGCCATGTAGTTACAGTTAATGATGAAAACAGAATGTGAATTTGAATCCAGGTCTATCTATCCCTCAATTCCATACTCTTTGCCATTTTTCTACTTCGGTATAGATTTAATTTAATTTTCAAAATACAGAGTTCTTCAACTTCAGACAAAAATTCTCAAGAGAAGGCAAAATATGCCGTGTTAATTTTTGTAATTAAGTTTAGCACTCATTTATTGAGCACATACTAGGTCCCAGGTCATGTGCAATATACCAGGGGCACAAAGGTGGAAAAGATGCCATCTCTGCTTTGAAAGAGCTCACAGTCTACATAGCGACATAGCAACGCAGCTTCTAAATTTCTTTTAAGTCCCCTGGTTTCCCTTCAGCCCTAGGACTATATAAAAATAATTTTTCCCTTTGTTTGTATCAACATCACAGCTGAAAGATTTCTATTTCTTACTCAGCAGCTACAATTAAGACCAGAATAGATGATCACCTTTGTGTGTATTTTAGAAAAAGGAAGAAAGGAAAAAGAAGGAAAAAAAAGGAGGGAAGGAGGCAAGGAGGGAGGGAGGAGAGGAAGGGAAGGGAAGGGAAGGGAAGGGAAGGGAAGGGAAGGGAAGGGAAGGGAAGG